>NW_007253204.1:625339-669202 GCF_000164805.1 Carlito syrichta
CTTTTGCACATTTATTTTGTACCCTGAGACTTTGCCAAAGTCCTTTATCAGTGCTAGCAGGTTTTTGACAGATCCTCTTGGCTTTTCAAGGTATAGGATCATATCATCAGCAAAGAGGGATAACTTGACTTCCTCTTTTTCTATTTGGATACCCCTGATTTCCTTGGGCACATTTAAAATTTTTTTTTCCTGGGAAGTAGACAAGGAAGGTGATAGGAAGGAAGGAACACCCAGAGGGTGAAATCAAGAGATGAAGAGAATGATGGATCTGGGAGCTGCTCCCAGAGAGCAGAGGCAGGACCTAGCCAAGGGTTATGTCCTGACCAGGGAAAGAATATCTCACAGTATTTTCCCAGAAAGGAGAATCCACTGCCTTGGTGCCTCCCATTGCCCCCTTTTCCAATGGGAATGCTAATTGTGGTTACTTTGTCCCATTTCTTGAATTGTATATTATGATCTTTTGGTGGGTGAGTTTGGTGCAAATGCTTCTCTTGTTAGTCCATGGCCTCTGGATCAATAGGAACCTCAGTGGACAACAAGACTCTGAGCCCAATGCTATGACTGAATAAGATTTTTGGACTGTTTCAAGGAGGCAGTTGTGCATTTTGCTCAAGGAAGGGGAGTGTATATTTGTGATTAAGAGGACAGACTAGGGCAAATCGTACTGTTGTTCAGCAAACAGTAGTCTCCCCTAACCCCTTACATGACTGAAGCAGACTTCTCACCCCACTTATCTGTGGCTTTGTCATGTGACTTTCTTTGGCCAATGTAATGCGAGTGGCTATGATGTGTGCAGATGTTACATGTACTTTCGTGGTTTGTCTTGGCCTTACAAGGTCTGAGAATCTACCCAAGGAACTGCTGCCCTGGCAGCCTGGAACCTGGAAGGGAGGGCCATGAGGACCAGACCTGAACCACATGGCTCAGGATGGAGTAGAGCCTGCAGGGTCAGCCCACAACCTGTGAGCAAAAGGTAACTATTCTTGTTGCCTCAAAAAATTCTCTCATAAATTGAATGGAGGATGGATTGAGAAAGTTTATCTCATCTGATTTCCTGAAGATAATAGAGTCAGGGAAAAGAAATATTGAAGGAGACAATGGCAGAGACTTTTCCAGAATTGGTAAAAGGTGGTAACCCTCAGATTTAGGGAGCCAAACAAATCTCAAGGAGGATAAATAAAAAGAAATTCATACTTAGGTACATTGCAGTGACACTGTACAACTCTAAAGACAAAGAGAAGATCTTAACAGTCACCGGGAGGATGCAATCTATCCCCTGCCCTGCATGTACTCCCTGTGCAGGGGCTATATGTGGCACAGATACCTACACTCCTTATTGAGGAGAAGTACACTTGCCAGGAAAGTGGCTCTGTGGGTATTACGTTATCTGGAGGAAACCTGGGAGTGCCTCTGGCCTCTCAGTGACAGATGAGGACACTGGGTTCAGAAAGGGAAGAAGGAAATGTCTGCCTATGTTGCCTCACTTTCCTGGCAGACATGAGACTTGAGGCCAGAGCGCCTACCTCCCAGCCTGTTTCCTATCACAAGGGCCAGAAGTTTCTGGGCCTGGTACAGGTGGGCACACAGAGAGCAGATGCTCCTTGAAGCCAGGTGCCAGTGCCTAAGAAGGCAAGGAAAGCCTCAAAGCTGCTGGTGCGTGGGCCACATCAGCAGACGCTCCTTGGCTCATTATGGCCATGTCGTGGAAGGAACTGTCTTTGATATGATGCAGCTGGCTCTTAGAGCCTCTCCTGGTTGCTACATACCCCACTACCATTCCCAAGAGAGCACTCAGCCCAAACCAAAACCAAGTCCTTCCACGAAGGGCATGCCCGGCCCTATCAGAAAAGTCCCCAGCCAGTCACTCATTCATCTTGGAGTGACCCTCTCAAAGTGGACACAACATAATCTCCCTCTTATTCCCTGGCTGGCCAAGGTTGTTCTGAGGAGCAGCCAACGTCAACAGCACATAAAAACGAGTCCAGAAACCAATCTCCAGCTCTAGGATGATGAGCATTATTTGTGGGTGGCAGACCAAACTTCCTGGGACAGCTTCCCAGAACCCAGGGCCATCTGTCATGTTCCAAGGATCCCGAACCTAGAGGTGTCACTAGCAGTGGAGTCTCCATAGACAACAGTTGTCTCAGGATCTGTTCCCACAACTACCTTCCTCCTAGGCCCTGAGAGGGAAGGACAGACACAGCTGCAGTCTTACAATGGCCCAGCCAATATGCAAATGAAGAGGCTTGTGGAATGTGTGCACTGGCCAGTGAAGAAACAGCACTTGACTCTGAGCAGACGCCGCTGGGCCTAGAGGTGCAGCCGAGGCAATTACTCAGCTCAGTAACAACCAAGGGTTTGCTTATTTTCATGAAAAGAATCATCTGGCTGGTGTTTCCCTGGATGGCACTCCTGGAATCACCTCCCAAGTGGCTGTCCATGGACAATCCACTCTACAGAGGCCTTGGCCAATCCATTCACACTTGGCAACCTCTGGGCTCCTGTGCTGGCCAGAGGCTGCTAATCCGCACATTAACATGATGAATTTAATGCAGAAGAAACTGCTCTAAGAAGAGAAACTGGATGTGCCCCCAAACCAAATGCGGTCACAGTTTATAATGTGGAATCCAGCTCTCAGGCAATCTTACCTCTTCAGAATGTTTTAGGAGCCAAGCAGTAGGCCACAGGTCTTTGAACAGCCAAAAGCATTCTCACAACTTCCAAGCACAGGAAGCTCATTCCCTCTCCTCACAGTGCAGCGCCCGTGGAGTCAGTGATGCTGCCCCTGGCCAGCTTGTGCATGGGGCATCCTTGCTAGGACAGACGGAGGCAGTGAGTCAGAAGGTTAGGCAGGACTGCCTATGGGTGGAATAGCGACACCAGCAAAAAGTGACAACTACCAACTGAGCCAAGATACCTAGAAGCCTCCAAACAGATGAAAAGAAACTTGAAAAAATGTGGCCTGCCCCTACGCAGGACAGGGATAAAAAGTACAACATATCTGAGTAGGTTCTGAATTGTAGTGCAGGGTCTGGTACATTACAGTATGCAAATACATTGCTTAACTTTTTAACTGGAAACAATTGTAATTACTTAATTTTGTCTGAATTGATTATTACAATGACTGCTGAATGGAAACCTTTCTAGCCCCGTCACTCCTTCCACGCTGATCGGTTGGCATTCTACTACGACGAGGAACTTTCTCTTCTTCCACACTCATTTATTTATAGCAGTACGGGCTCATGGATTGTTGTTTTGTGGGTTTTAATGCATTTTTATCACTATATATTTGGATATTCAGATGTCCTAGATTGGGTCAATGGGACCCTCCTTCAAGCTGTGTCCATGTCCTTTGATGTGTCTGTACCCTCCTCTGAGCACTTCCTTACTCTCAGGCAGAATGAGGTACTCAAAGCTCATCTTGCACTTTCCTATCCCAGCCCTGGAATCTGCCATTCTTTCCAAGGATCTATGGTCCCCTTCGTGGAAAATGATATTAGGAACCATTATCTAATCAAGTAGGTATGCCATTTGCTATACAGGTCATTGCTTCTAGGCCTTCCAGTAGAAAGAGTTCAGAAATATTTGTGTGTATGTATGCATATATGTACAGTCATGTGTTGCATAATGATGTTTTGGCCCATGATGGGCCACTTATACAACAGTGGTCCTATACAATTATAATATGATATTTTTACTGTACCTTTCTATATTTAGATATATCTAGACACACAAATACTCCCTTTGTGTTACAACTGCCTGCAGTATTCAGTGCAATCACATGCTGTACAGGTTTGTAGACTAGGAGCAATAGGCTATACCATGCAGGTGAGGTATGTTGTAGGCCAGACCATCTAGGTTTGTGCAAGGATACTCTAGAACGTATCTCTGTGGTTATGTGACACATGATTGTGTGTGTACATATACCTATGCATGAATGTATGTATATATCATATGGTTACATCTATATTATTATATTTATCTATATTGAAAACCATGAGTTTACATCAATACCTTCAACAACACTGGGTCCATTCCTAGCTTTCCTCTTCCCGTGTCTGTAACTCTCTTTTCCGACAGTGAGAACTGTTACCCTCAATATATTATCTGGTCAGTTGCCCTATGTAACCAAATTCTTGAACCCACCAGACTGCCACCTTACACAGCCACCTTCCCCATATGGTTTTCAACCTCTGCCAGGCCATATTCCCTGTTGGGCATGCATAACTGATTTTCTTTTTTAAAAATAGCTTTAGTGAAGTATAAATTGCTCGCCATAAAATGAACCCACTTTAAGTGTATGATTCAATAATTTTTAAGTCAATGTATAGAGTTGTGTAAGCTTCACCACAATTTAGTTTTAGAACACATTCATCACCCCCATACACTCCCCAGTGTCCATTTGCAGGCAATCTCTGTCCACAGACTACCCTGGTTTGCTTTCTCTAGAGCTTTCTCTCTTCTAGAAACTTATATAAAGGGAATTGTCTTTTTTGGACATGACTTATTTCATTTAGCACTTTTTAATTTTAGATTCGGGGGTACACATGCATGTTTGTTACATGGACATCATGTGCAGTGGTGGGAATTGGGTCTCAGGTGGCCTATTCCATTCAGCACGTTTTGTAGCTCATCTATGTTGTAAAATGTTTAAGTAGTTCCTTAATTTTTATTGCTACATTATAATTTCATGTTATGGACATATTCATACTTTGTTCACCCATCAACCAACTGATAGACTGGATTTGGATTGTTGCAAGCTTGGGGCCATTTGTATAATGCTGCTATGAACATTCATGTACAAGTCTTGTGTAGACACATATTTTCATTTATCTTGAGTAGTGTGGTAGGTAGAATAATGGGCTCCCAGAGATGACCAGGTTGCTAATCAGTTGACCTTGAGAAAACAAAAGTATCCTGGATTATTTTACATGATATCCATGTCCTAATTTCCAAAATCTGAGAATATATTACCTGGCAAAGGGGAACTAAGCTTGCAGATGGAATGCAATTTGCTAATCAGCTGATTTAAGAAAGTGAGATTATCCTGGATGATCTGAGTAGGCCCAGTGTAATCATCAGGGTCTTTAAAAGTTGCATGAGAGGAGGTCAGAGTGATGCAAGATGAGGATGTGACATGTTGCTGCTGGCTTCAAAGATGAAAAAGAAAGCCACAAAGCAAGGAATTGTTTTCAACCTCTAGAAGCTGGAAAAAGCAAGGAAGAAGATTCTCCCTGAAACCTCAAGAAAGGAGCACAGTCCTGCTGACATCGTGACTTTAGCACAGGGAGACCCTGCTGGACTCAAACCTCTAAAACTGTAAGGTAATGATTGGTGTTGTTTTAAACCACCAAGTTGGCAGCACAGTTGTTACAGCAATAATAAAAATCCAATATGAGTAGATACCTGAAAGTGGATATTTGGCTGGATAGTAAGTTTGTGTTTGACTTTTTAAAAAACAACCAAGCTGTTTTTCAGAGTGGTTGTACCATTTTACATTCTTTTTTTTCCTTTTTTTTTTTTAGTTGGAGTCTCACTCTTGTCACCCAGGCTGGAGTGCGGTAGCACACTCATGGCCACCAACAGCCTCATTCTGCTGGGCTCACGTGATCCTTCCACCTCAGCTTTCCAGGTAGCTGGAACTACAGATGAACACCACTGCACCTGGCTAGTTTTTGTGATTTTTTTTTTCATTGTATAGTCAAGGTCTCACCAAGTTGCCCAGGCTGGTCTCGAACCTCTGGGCTCAGGCAATCCTCTCACCTCAGCCTCCCAAAGTGCTGGGATTATAGGCTGAGCCACCATGCCTGGCCCATTTTACATTCTTACCAGAAATTTATGCTCTTAATCAGTTTCTAGAGCCCTGAAATGGTGGTTTTTGATGATTTTTGTCCAGTTTTATCATTGCTTTTTGAGGAGGGGATTTGCCAACATTCTCATTCCACCATACTAGAACCTAATGACTTTTTCATTAAATTATTGAAGAAGAAAAGGAGGAGGGAATGAGGGAAGAAGAAAGGAAAGTTCAGCTATTTCTTACTGGCAATTCTGGAGAGCAACAGATTTCAGGGGTTCAAATTCCTACTCCATGTCTTATTCTCTGTATGACTCTGAGCAAATTGTGTCACTTCTCTGTGCCTCAGTTTCCTCACTATAAAATAGCATTAATAATCACAGAATCTGCCTTGTAGGTTTGTGAGGTGGATTAAATAAGATAATACAGCTAAAGTGCCTACTCAGTTCTTGACATCTAATATCTGTCAATTGTTGAAAAAGATCTTAATGATCAGGTCAAGGATAGGCTAAGTTTCATCTGGTCAGCTCTATTTAAGAATATAGAAGGCTATGCAATTAATTGTAAAAACTACAGAATATGGGTTCCTAGAAATGTCAACAGTTGTCTTAGTTGGCATATTTTCAAGTTTTTATAGATTTCAGA
Source organism: Carlito syrichta (assembly GCF_000164805.1). Classification (NCBI taxonomy): domain Eukaryota; kingdom Metazoa; phylum Chordata; class Mammalia; order Primates; family Tarsiidae; genus Carlito; species Carlito syrichta. The sequence goes on from NW_007253204.1 coordinate 631,779, forward strand.
GACCAGAATTTTATACATCATTCGTTGTCAGTGATTTATCCACACAACACCATGTTCTTCCATGAATAACACCTCTATACAACGTGTGTATGATGGTATACCTTTTAACATCTTTTCAGTATATTCTTCCATGTGGTCTTCCAATCAGCCTGTGGGTAGATAAAACAAGAATTATCCTATTTGACAGATTAAGAACGCTGAGGCCCAGAGCTGTTAAGTGATTCTCTCAAGGCTCTACATAGAGGAGGTGGCAGAGCAGCTTTCATTTCCTCTTCCTCAATGCGTATCTCTGGTTTCCACCCATGGGTACAATTCCCTCCTCTATTTCACTGACATTGTTTGCTCACTGAACATGGAAAAGATTCTGGTTCATCAAGTCTGAAGCTGCTAATAACACAGTCAGTGTCCATGAACACATGCTGATTTCATTATAATTCTACTCATCTTGTTGGGAGCAGCCATGCATGGCTTGGTGGAGATTCAAGACTCTCCATTACAGAGAGGAAGCCACGCTTAGGTTAAATTGACATTTGTGCTGAGCCCAGTGGCATTTTTAAAGCATTTGTAAAAATGAAATAAGTCGAGGCACCCAAAGCCAATTACACAGGGCAAGTGAGATACCCCCAGAGTCCACAGTGATGGCCTTGCCGGCAGAGCCACAGCCTTGCCTACAGATCCCACGCTCAGCCTCCCTAGGACAAGCCCTTTCAAAGGGCTGGCCTCCTCCCCACGCACAGCCCTGTCATACCTGCCATCTCAGACAAATCACAGTGACCTCACAGCTTATGTCCTATCACTCTCCCTATTTTACAGACAAGGAAGCAGAGACTCGGAGAGGTTGACTGACTTGCCTCAGTCACACAGTGAGCAGATAGTAGATCAAGACCTCCAACTTGGGTCGCAAAGACTCTAAACTCTTATGAGCTCTTCACGTCACTCCTGCGTCTCTCGCACAGAGACCCCTTCCTCCTGCCCAGCCATCATTATGCCCTCTCTGATCTGAAGAGCACAGTGTACAGGCTGAATAACCATACAATGCCAAGGAAGGGATATACAGGGCCATTTCAGTCCCCAAGGCCATGTCTGTGCGGTCTCTGCTCTGTCAGCTTCATGTACAAGGTTCATCTGATTTGAAGCCCCCAAAACAAAGAAGACTTTGCACTAGAAGCTATCTGTACAGAAGAGCAATTCCTCAGGGTCTCACTTTTCAGTATTGCTGTTGTTATTACCATGTTTGTTCTCCTGTGGTTTGGGGTTTTGCTGCTCTGGGAAAAGCTGACCCAACCAATGAGCAATGGGCAAGTCTCTCACTTTGCCAGAGGGCATGGCAGAGGGTGCAGAGAATAAGAAAATCATGTGTGATTATATTAGACCCTGTTTCAAACACAAAATACTTGAGTCAGCAAACGAAGACCCATGCCCATCTGTCGTCTGTCTCTGTCTCCTCGTCCTCCCTCACATGGACCCATATGTGTGACCAGCCTTTACATTCCTGCCCCCGAAGGATGTTTTCTCAAGGTTCCTCTCCAGGCTCCATCCCAAAACCTGAGCCAGGCAGGCCCTGACATCACACTAACGGCCCAACTAGACTAACAGCAGTCTCTGATGGGAAGGACCACACCTGTACGTCCCCAGGATGCCATTGAAGGTCAGGACGTGTCTCCTGCTTAACTTTCAGAAAAGCAAGAGAGAGGGGCCACACCCACAGCTCCTGGTCTTTGTGAGACCACTAGGGGCACCTGGCCCCAGGGCTGCTCCCCAGGGTCAGGCTGAGGTAAGATTATGCAGAAGAATAGTCTAGACTCACCAATCTTATTTTGGAAGTGGGATTACTGAATCGTACCCCACATCTTTAAAATTTAAAAAAAACTTAAATTTAGAAATGCAGAATCTTAAAAAAAAAAAAAGAAGAGTTATTCTCATCCATTCATTTGCAGCTGACTCTGGCAGACAGCATGCTAGGAACTAGTCACTAGCACTAGCAAAGCACTTCACAGTTTCCAAATCATTTATTTCACACACATTCTCTCCAGTGACTCACACAATGCTCCTGTTGCTAGACAGGGTATAAACATCATGCCCATTTTAGCAATGAGCACACTGATGTCCAGAAGTGACTTGCCCAATCAAGAGCAAGGAAGTAGCAGAGCCAGGTTGGGGCCATGCTTTAGAGTCTTCAGGGTCCCCTTGGGGCAGGAAAGGTGTGCTGAAGGGCTGCACGGCAGAAACATTCCTACCCACGCCTCAATTCCAGAGATGGGGAGTCAGCATACCCCTACCTGCCTGTCCCCTCAGCACTGGGATAACCTTTGTCTCACCAGCCAATCCCTGCAGGGTACCCTTGGCAACAGGCCTCAATTTGAGTCTCAGGCCCACCCCTTCTAAGCCGTGAGGCTTTACCTTCCTGTGCCTAACTGTCCCCATCTTTAAAATGGGCACAGAAGTGACTACCTCATGAGAGCACCACAGGAATAGAATAGGATAAAGCACACTGTGCTCTTCACCATGCCCATTGTGGAGTGGTGCTCTGAGGATGTCAGTCACACATATGATAATCGCTCTTTGGTGTCCAGCCTGGGCACACCATGGGGATTCAGGATGCTGGCCTGGATTGACCAGGGCCCCCAGGTCAGTGGGTTGGTATCTTCTCAGCCCAGACCCTCCAGAAGAGAGGAGGGAGGATGAGGGAGGGGAGAGGAGGCGTCCAGCAGGAATCTGGGCCCGCCTCGTGGCCGGGCATTCCCGTTGCTTGCCTTTGTCTGCACCCCTGTAACTGAGAGGCCTGTCTAGACTGAGCGGCTACTAGAAGTAATCCAGGGAAAATCTCCCTGAAACCTGATCCCTCCCCTTATCGAGGGGCAGGCAGATTAGCCTGATTGATTGAACAATGGACGCCAAGGCTTTAACACAATCTCCACGTGTCTCCTGTGCAGAGGAGGCTCTGGGCGGGCACAGGGCCCGCCTAGTGGAGGAACCTGTCCTGCGGGGTCAGCACCCTGGGCCTCCCAGGTGGCTGGAGGCAGAGGGCTGGGAGGACCCACTGCCACCCAGGCGATGATAGTCACCTGACAACCACGTCCACCAAGTGGGAGCCGCAGGCCATGACGCAGAGTCCCTGCTCGGGCTTACGTGGACCACACTGTGAGTGGCCGTCATCATCATCACCACCACACCCTATTTCACAGGTAAAGTCACTGAGCCTAAGCAACTTGCTCGAGGTCGCACGAAGGGAAAATAGTCTGGAACCAGCCCAAGTCTTTTTGACAGAGACATGAGCTCTTACCCACCCTTGCATCCTGCCCCGTGGTATTCACACAGCTGTAGTCAACATGCCACAGACCCTGATCATTGTTCCAGATGGTCTTCCAAAGTGCTCCAGCGAGGCAGCCAGCAAAGCAGCCTTCAATGCCATCACAGGTGTGGAAATGCTCTGAGCCACATACACCTGCCAGCCAGCATCATGACCAAGGGGAATCGTTCTCTTGATTTTATCTGAACCACCAAGCTTGGGAACTAATGTGTAAACAAAGGCAGAGCAGCCCCTAGCTGCCTGCACCGAGAGCCTTCCAGAATGAATGTGATGCCCAAAAAGAGGGCAGAGCTGCTGGTCATGCATGAGGACCATCAGGTCAAGAATAGAAGGGTCAGCCAGGCACAGTGGCCCACACCTGTAATCCCGGCACTTTGGGAGGCCAAGACAGGCAGATTGCTTTGGCCAGGAGCTTGAGACCAACCTGAGCAACACAGTGAAACCTTGGCACATATATATATATAAAATCAGCTGGGTGTGGTGGCACGCATCTGTAGTCCCAGCTACAGGTGCTGAGGTGGAAGGATCACCTGAGCCCAGGAGGTCAAGGCTGCTGTGATCATAATGATCATGCCACTGCACTCCAGCCTGGGCAATAGAGAGAGATTCTGACTCAAAAAAAAAAAAAAGAGAGAGAGAGAAGGGTCATTCTGGCCACAATCTGCTGGTCCCCACAGGGGCTAGATGCAAGGAAGCCATGGTTGGTACATCCTGTAAACCTTGTGCTCGGGGAGGGGTGACGAGTCACAGACGAGTCCAGCAGAGGGCAGTCCACAGCACATGCAAGTAGGCTGCTCCTGACTTCCACCTACCTCCTCACTCACCTGTGTGACCCTGGGACGGTCATCTGCCCTGTCTGAGCCACATCAGTTCCATTTTACAAATGAAAATACCAGCCATCTATGCACTCCTGCCACACTCTGAGGGTAGCTAGGAATTCAGTGAGCCAACTTTTGCTTTAAACATAGGTTAACCTCTTCCCATGGCAAGTGGACTCAACTCTCTGAGAGTGAAGTCCCCACCACCCAAAACCTTTTATTAGAACTCAGACTCGATGTAACCTATCAATAAAATGTAACTATCTGATAACAATGAGGCAGAAGGGTCGTGTTCTCTCCATCCTTGGAGTGACGGCTGAAGCACTTGGCAAGATGCTCCGAGGCTGTGCGTATTCAGGCGGCCCTTCATTGCTGCCCACAGCACAGGGCTGGGAAGGCGCTCTACCGTGGCATCACCACCTGTGTCACTGTGGCGCTGAGTAGGGTCCACGGAAAGGGGGGCTGCTGCACCTGGGGCCTCATGCCACAGATAAAGAAACTGAGGCCCGGGGAGATATCATTAAGGAAATAACACAGATTTCGTTTTAGGACTCAGCAAAAGAGTTTCCATGGAAGCATTATCAGCTCATTAACTAGAGTGGGTAACACTGATCTCCCAATAATACCTCTTTGAGATTTTTTTGCAACCTGAACACCCAGCTGGGGTCCTAATTCATTTCGGCAAATGGCATCCACTGCATTTCTGTCCCTGTGATCTCACGCTGGATAATCCCTGCCCTTCTGGCTTCCTGTCATCCAGGTAACACCTGCACTCGCTGGCAGCCCCCTCCCCACCCTCTCACTGTGCCATCCCTGTATCATACCCCGGCTAGATCCTCAGCCCAAGACCTGGCCCCATTCTACCTTCTGGAGTGTGACCCTTTGGGTCTTTTCCACCTGCCTCAGCCAACCAGGCCACCCACCTTGGACGATGTCTGCCCACTTGCCTGACTTTATTATCAGGCAGGGAATGGCCACTCCTTTAGGAAGCCCATGCCAATTGGGGGAGGGGTCTGGCATAGTCCTGACACTAACACAATAAAGGGCAGCAAATGGCCACCAGGTACCGTGGGTGCTACGGACAAAGGGGGCAAAAAGGTAGGTGTTCCCATGCAAGTGAGTGTGCGTGCCAGCTCCTGTGTGGGCGGAGGGGGTGGAAAGGTACAATACAACCTCTGGAACTTTATTCGACCAAGGCCAAGCCTGCTGGGGGTGGGAAGGAGTTGGCAGCTGAGCTGTGCTGTGCCTAGGGTGTGGCTTCCTAGAGGAGCGACCTCTGGGTTCTGCTTTGAGAGGCTGACAGGAGGCCTGGGACACAGGCATTCCAAGGGAAGGCAAGGTGTGAGGGAGAAAAGCCCGGTGGAAAATACCTGTTCAGTGGGTCTCCCGGGGGAAGGATGGGAGGACTCAGCTCACAGGTAAACCTTGCACTGTGGGAAAGGGAAGGCCACTGAAGATGCGGAGCAGGGCTGAATCCTCTCGAGACCACTCTAGTCAATGGCAGAGGGTGCAGGCAGGAAGAAGAGAACAGTCAGGGGGCTATCACAAGTGTCCCAGTGACAGAGGGCCCCGGTGTCCGGGCTCTTTTCCATTTATAAGCTGTGTGCCCTTGGGCAGATTATTTAACCCTTCTGAGCTTCAGTCTCCTCCCAGGTCAAATGGAGACCATGACAGCAGGGCTGTCATAAGGGTTGAACTTGATAATGCAACTCAAAAAAAAAAAAAAAAGAAAGAAAAGCATTGAGCACGGTGCCGGCACACAGTAAATGCTCAATAAATGTTTGCTTAGAAAAACAAAAGGGCAAAGGCTGACTTTCAGAGCCTCCTCCCTCCCCCAATCTCCCCAATCAATAAAGCAGCCCTTTTATCTAAATCCCTGGGACCAAAGGGAAACCAAACACAGCAGCTGCAACTCTGCCTCCCAAGACCTGTGCCCCGCCTGCCTGGGCTTCTCCCGCCAGGGGCCCACCGCCGAGCCTGCTGTGGCCGAGGAAAGAATGCTGGTGTGGTGACCCGGCCGTGAACCTTCCCCCCAGACTCCAAACACGCACAAAAGCATTTCTTCTGCCTCAGCAACACAAGCACCACCTAGCCCAAATCACCCTGCCCCATCAGGGTGCCCATGGAACCAGGCTGATCCGTGCAGAATCACACACCTGCCTGGGTTTTGCTGCCTGAGACCAGCACGGGGGCACAGGAAAATAAAAAATAAAAAAAAAGAAAAATGTGTTCTTAATATTCATGACTCTGGTGGTATTTTTGTGCACAGTGCTGAGTTTCTGCATAAAGAGAAGAAATTCAATCCAGTGTAAAATGTGCTTGGTAGAGGAGGGGGTAACACAAGCTCTTGAAACCCTGAGAACTTTTTGTTGGTCTTTTCACAAGAAAATTGTGGGAGCTTCCAGGTGGGCCAAGAGTTGGGAGGCACACATTCTGCAAAATTAGCAGGGAAACAGATCAGTCCCGGCGCTCAGGGACATCTGAGACGAGTCCTGTGAACTGCTTTTTGGTGGTGATGTGGCAGTGGCCTGTTCCCCAGCATGGTCCCACACGCCATGGGAACACACTGGCAATTTGCCAGGAGAAACACAAGCAACGTGGCATTCCAGATCTGATAAAAGAGGGACAGTTTCCTTGGCCTTGGTTGGGTCACAATTTATTTCCTGTAGTGAGATGTAGCAGAAAGGTCATGGGTTTGGGAGTAAGATTCCAAGTTTGAATCCTGTAAACCACATGGCTCACCCAAGTCTGCCCTTGGACACAGATAACAAACCTGGAGGTGATGGGAGCTGCCAGCAGGGCCTGTTGCAAGGGTAAAATTCAATATGATGACACTCATAACGCCCCTTGCCTCGTGCCTGGCACATCACTGGCACTTCAGAAATGCTGTCCCCTTGCCTCAACAAGGGTCCATTTCGGAATACAGCCCACTTACCCTCCACCCAAAGTGGGCCAGTGGATCAATTATCTAGATAAAGCAACATAATTTTTTAAATGACCATTACCAGATAATTGGAATAACAGAGATTTTTCCTCCATGGAAATTATCTAAGTAGGTCTTAAGTTTCTTATGGGTGCAATAGACATAGACTGGTAAACAAGGGACTTGCCCTGGATGAAAAACTAAACCCCTGGTCATATTTCCAGAAGATGGAAAGACAACCTCACCTTTGCAGAAAAGGGGATAAAAATGCGATTCCCTATCTGATAACAATTGTATAGTACAGAGAACCAAGTTGAAGAGAATCCCTGAGGACTTTAATTTTTCAGATTAAAAGTCCTAATGGATGTGATTTACCTTACAACTTCACCTTTAAAAAAATACGCTTTTTTTCATTGATTTATATTTTCAGTTTTTAAACCAGAATATCTAAAATCAGACTGGGAGGATATAAAATAAGAAATTTCCAATTAGGCACCGATTCTAGTAACCTAGCGAAACTTTCTGTTGACTGAAGAGATCTTGTTTAGTATCTTTCCCCTGCCCCCAACTTTATTGAATTGCCATGTACTAAAGCAAAATGTACCCATTTTGAGTATACAGGTTGTTGAATTTTGCCAAAACAGGCATGTAAGCCACCACAATCAAGACTAGAACATTTTTCTCTTCAAAGTGTTCCCTCATGCTCCTTTGCAGTCAAATCCCCTCACACCCCCCCTCACCAATAGTTTCACTTGCTCTAAAGTGGCCTATAAATGGAATCATGCAAGATATACAGAGGTCCACACTTACCCATGGCAGATATTTTCCAAGACCCCCTGTGGATGACAGATAGTACCAAATCCTATACACACTATATATTTTCCTACACATACATAAAGTTTAATTTATAAAGTAGGCACAGGAGGAGATGAACAATCACTAATAATTAAATAGAACAATTGAAACAAACTATACTGCAATAAAAGTTCCGTGAATGCAGCCTCTCTCTCTCTCTGAATATCTTATTGTTCTGTTTATTTTCACTGCATTGACTGTAGAATGTGAACCCTCAGATAAGGGGGGGACTATTGTACTATCCTTTTTCTCAGTTTGTTTTTGAGATTCATCTATGAAGTTGTGCATGTCAGTAGTTTATTGGTGTTTTTTTTTTTATTGCCAAGTAGTATTTCGTTGTATGAATATAACACAATTTGTCTATTCACTTACTGATGAACATTTGGGTTGTTTCTAGTTTTTGGCTCTTATGAATAAAGCTGCTATTAATATTCATATACAATCTTTTGGTGAACATGTGTTTCCATTTTCTTGAATAAACACCCAGAAATGGACTATGTTAAGTGTGTATTTAACTTTAAAAGAAACTGCCAACCCGTTTCCCAGAGAGGGTGCACAATTCTACACTTCAATCAACAATATACAAAAGTCTCAGTGACTCAGATTGTCCATTTTTTTCATGTAAAATATATTCTTATTCTGCAGATTTACTGAGGTATAAATTACTGTCAATAACGTTCACCTGTTTGAAGGACATAGTTTGACTAACTTTGGTAATTGTATATAGTTGTGTAACCACAATCAAGATATAGAACATTTCCACTCAGAACAGCTCACTTGAGCCTCTTTGTAGTCAATTCCTTCCCCCAAGCCTGATTCTTGGCCTCTACTGACCTGCTTTCTGTAACTACAGTTTTGCCTTTACCAGAATTGAATGCAAATGGAATCATACAATATTCAGTCTTTTTCAAGTAACTTATTGTTTTTTGAGATTCAGCTATTTTGCTGTGCATATGAATATGTTGTTCCTTTTTATTGTCAACTAGTATTCCATAGTATGAATATGCTATAATTTGTTTTTCCATCCAGCAGTTGATGGTCACTGGATTGTCTCCAGACTGTTTCTATTATTATTGGGTAGATAAGGAGCTTAATTTCTGGGCTCTATGGTAAGCATGTTTAACTTTATAAAAACACAGCAAATAAAATGAAACTTAAAACCACAGCCAGTCTCTTTTCCAATGTGGCTGTATAACTTTGCTTCCCCACGTAATGCAGTAAAAGCATTCCAGTTGCTCCATGCCTCTGTCAACACTTGGCTTTTTCAGTCATTAAAATCTTCGCCATTCTACTGGCTATCTCATTGCATTTCCCTGCTAATTAAAGATGCTAAACATAATCATGTGCTTATCATCCATTCATAGATGTTCTTACATAAAGTGTCTTTAAATACTTTGTTTTAATACTAGACTTTTTTATTTTTGCTTTACTGAGTTTGTAAGCATTCTTTCCATATTTTGGCTAAAATCTGCTATATATATCTTACTGTAGTGAATATTACAATCCACAAGCCTGCCATATCACTCAATAACTTTTATTTAAGTCTTCTTTTTCTCAGTAACACTTTGTCATTTTCAGGGTAAAGGTCTTACACATATTCTATTAAACTTATCTCTTATGTAGTTGTTTTTACGCTATTGTAAGTGGAATTGTCTATTGAATTTTGTTTTCTAATTGTTTACCACTAGTAATAGAAAAAAGTTGATTTTTGTAAGTTGACTTTGTATACTCTAAATTTGCTAAACTCACTTACTAGTAGCACATACCTTTTCATAGATTTCTTAGGGCTTTCTATATATGTAACCATATTGTTCATGAATGAAGGCAGTTTTAATTCTCCTATTCCTATCTATATATGCCTCATGCCTTTTGCCTGATTTATTGTACCAGCTACAAACTCTAGTTCAATACTGAATAGAAGTGATGAGAGTGGACAACCTTATCTTGCTTCTACTTTTAGGGACAAAGTATTTAACGCTTCACCATTAGGTATAAGGTAAGCTGGAGGTTTTCTGTAGAGGACATCTATCAGGTTAAGGAAGTCCCTTCTGTTTCTAATTTGTTGAGAGTTTTTATTATGATGATGGGCATAGAATTTTGTCAAATGCTTTTTCTGTCTTTGAGATAACCATACGGGTTTTCTTCTGCAATTCTCCTATAATTCTGTTACACTGATTGACTTACAAATATTAAATAAACTTTGCATTCCTAGGATAAATACCACTTGATCATGATATATTGTTCTTTTCATAACTGCTAGGTTTGATAAAGTTATATTAAGGATTTTTGTATCTATGTTCCTGAGAGATGTTGATCGACATTTTTCTTGTATCTTTAACAGGTTTTCTTACCAAGATGATAAATAAATAAGTTTGATGGGTACTTCTTCTTTGTCTATTTTCTGAGTCAGAGTAAGATTCAATGCTTGATATAGTTCACCAATTAAACCAGCTGGGTCTGGAATTCTCTTTATATGGAAGTTTTGGAGAACATATTCAATTATTTTAATAAGTACAGGGTTATTCAGGTATGGCAATTAGTTCCTGGATCCAACACCAAACGCATAATCTATGAAAGGAAAATTTGTTAAGTTGAACTTTGTTAAAATTAAAATTTCTGTGTACAAAATACACTGTTAAGAGAATGAAAAGGCAAGCCACAAACTGAGAGAAAATATCTACAAACATAACTGATGATGAACTCGTATATAAAATAAACAAAAAACTCTTGAAACTCAACAACAAACAACTCAATTTTTTTTCTTTCTTTCTTTTTTTTTTTTTGAGTTGGAGTCTCACTCCATCGCTCACGCTGGAGTGCAGTGGCATGCTCATGGCTACCACAGCCTCGACCTGCTGGGCTCAGGCGATCCTTCTGCCTCAGCCTTCCAAGTAGCCAGAACTACAGGCATGTGCTATCACACCCGGCTAATTTTAATTTATTGTAGAGATGAGGTCTTGCCAAGTTGCCTGGGCTACTCTCAAACCTGCGGGCTCAGGCAATTCACTTGCCTTGGCCTCCCAAAGTGCAGGGATTACAGTCTGAGCCACCAAGCCTGGCCAACCCAATTTTTAAAATGGGTAAAAGACCTGAAAGAATACCTCACCAGAGAAGAGATACATATAACAAATAAGCATTTGAAAAGATGTCCAACATCATACGTCATCATATGTCATACATTTTGCTCCATATTTTAATATGATCATATGTGAGCATAATATAAATACATTAAACAAAACTTGCATAAAATAATACTCTTACTAATGTTATGCACCATGAAATATTATCTTTATACTATTTTAAAAAGCAGAGGTATATATGATAAATGTTATTTGATCTAGAAATGTGCTTTTAGAGTTAGTTGCCTAAAAAAGTAAACTTGTATTATTGACAATTCACTTCAGTGGACTATCTCATTCCCTAAAATAAAATTGATGTTGTTTATAATTATCATAAGGATGATTTTAATGATATTAATGAAAAGAAAGGCCTAATATATGAGGCTACGAGTCCCTTTTCTACAATTAGTCTGAATTATTTAAAGTCCACAAGGAAGATATTACATCCTATTATTAGGAAACTAAGTATCCTAAACTGCTTGGGCGACCACAGCAGGACACCAGAGATCCTCAATTCATAAAGTATTGATGGAGTAAGAAAACAAAAAATAAAAGAACCAACAAAACAGAGACTGGGTGGCTTTAACGACAGATATTTATTTTCTCACAGTTCTGAAGTTCCAAATGAGGGTGCTAACATGGTCAGGTTCTGGTGAGGACCCTTTTCCTGGCTTGCCGATGGCCTACTTCTTGGCTATGTCTTCACATGGGGGAGTGGGAGGAAAGGAGAGAATGCATTCTTTGGTCTCTCTTCTTATAAGGGCACTAAGCCTATTATGAGAGCTCCACTCTCATGACCTTCTCGAAACCTAACTACCTCCCAAAGGCCCTGTCTCCAAACACCATCACACTGGGTGCTAGGGCTTCAATGTATGAATTCTGGAGGGGACACAATTCAGTCCATAGCACTGAGGTTCAGGGACGCTAATTTGATCAATTAAGTGGTAGAAGCCAGGCTCAGCCCTTGTCTACTTGACTTGGAAACTCACATTTTTAGAAGATGATACTTCCATTAATAAAGCTGAGAGTTGAGAGGGCCTCCAAATTTGAGCTTCTGCTCTTACTAACGTAGCACATTCAATGAGAAAAGCCAAAGATGAGAGATCAAAACAGGAAAACACTAAAGCAGCAGTTTGAAAAAAGAGCATAGGGTTTGTGTCCCTACACCACTTCCTAATGCCAAGAAGGTCTTTCATGGGAAAGCTCATGAGGGAAAAAAGGCAGCTGAGACTGGGGTGAGAGGGGGAATGGCAAGAGAGAGGAAGCAAGTGCCATGATAGTCTGGAGCTTTCCTTTCTGGTGGGCCATGGGAACCCTGACTTTGGTCCTCACAGATGCTTGACCCCAGGCTTGCCCTCTGGATGCCCTTGGAGTATATGGTGGCCCCTGTGACGAATGGTCTCCTATCAGGATGTAGGACTTTTTACTGTGGCACCCAAAAATAAATCATCCAACTTTTAATGTTTGCCTGTCACCAGGAAATAAAGTTTTAAAAAGTTAATTATTATATCTTCTCAGCCAGATGCAGTGACCCATGTCTATAATCCCAGTACTTCAGGAAGCTGAGGCAGGAGGATCACTTGAGCCCAGCAGTTGAAGACCAGTCTGGGCAATATAGAAAGACCTCATTTCTATAAAATAAAAAAAAATAGCAGGGTGTGGTGGCACACACCTGTAGTTCTAGCCACTCGGGAAGTTAAGGTGGGATCACCTGAGTCCAAGGGCTTAAGGCTGCAGTGAGCCATGATTTTGCCACTGCACTCCAATCTGGGTGACAAAGTAAGACTGACTAAAAAAAAAATTTTTAAATTATACCCTTCTCCCCTTACCCCAACCCAGAGAAGCCCCCCCGCCGCCATTCTAGAACTTCAGAGTCAGTGGTTGGGGGTGGAATCAAGAGCATCTATTATTCACATCATTCAGTAATAAAACCAGATTGTAAGCTGAAATTTTAATACATTTTAAATTCACCTTTAAACTGTGTCAGAATGTCCCAGTGTCAAAACAGCCAAGTCAACATGTCATGCTTCTGAATGGCAGCCCTAAATCAGCCATGTCACAACACCCAGCACCTCACCTCCCTGGGTATTAACCAGCTAGGTGACAGATGCATTAATCCACACACCATGCTCCCAGGCTGGGGCGAGGTCACCACCCAGGAAATGTGTGTGTCAGAGGGACCTTTGCTGTGAACCTGCCTGTGCTTGGGACAGAGGGAGGTAGGGGGAAGATAGGAGGAAGGCTTGGCAGGTCCTTGGAAGGGACTGGGAGCCCTCTGGTAGGTGACTGGACTCACAGCACTAACAGATCCCTGACCATTCACGGGGCAGGCTCTGAGGAGGCAACAGAGAGAATACCCTGGACTGGGCTTGGGTTCTAGACTCATCCCAGCCACTCATTGCCTGAGCCTTGGTCTCCCCTGCAATAAAATTAAGCAGAAATCTTGGTCTCACTCATCTACTGAATGAGACATGCATGTAAAGTGCTTAGTGCATAGCACACACTCCATGCAAAATACCGATATCAAGAAAGAAAGAAAATATACTATATGGAGACTTTAGACATTAATCTATAATAAATACTACAAACAACTCTATGTCCACAAATAATCTATAATAAATACTACAAACAACTCTATGTCCACTTAAATGAAATGAACCAATTCCTTGAAAGACACTCGTTCCCCATAAAAGTATATAACCTGAATAGTCCTTTGTCTTTTACAGAAATTGAATTCATAGTTCGGAACTTCCAATAAATAAGACTCCAGGTTCAACTAATCTCATTGGCCATTTCTACTAAACATTTAAGGAAGAAATAATACCAGTTTCACATATGTCATCCAGAAAATAGAAAAAGATAGAATACTTCTCAACTTATTTTATTTTATGAGACTAGCTAGCATTACCCTAATTACCCAAACCAAGGTAAGGAAATACAAGGAAAGAATCTATAGACCAATGTCCCTCATGAACACAGATACAAAGATCCTCAAAACAATACTAGCAAGTCAAATACAGCAACACATTTTAAAAAATCACAACCAAGTAGGGTTTATCCTGGAAATGCAAGGCTGAATCAGTATTTGAAAGTCAATCAATGTAATTCACTATAGGAGCAGACTAAAGAAGAAAAACCATGTAATTATCTCAATATATGCAGAAAAAACTCAACATCCATTCATGATAAAAACTCTCATCAAACAGATCATAGCAGACTTCCTTAACTTATTAAAGTGCATCTGCAAAAACAAGCTGCTAATATACTTAATGGTGAAAGACTGAGTGCTTTCCCTCATAAGACTGGGATCAAAGCAAGGATGTCCTGCTTTACTCCTTCTGTTCAACATCACACTGGAAGTCCTAGTCAGAGCAATAAGTAAAAAAAAAAAAGAGGGGGGGAGGGAGAGGGAGAGGGAGAGAGAGAGAGAGAGAGAGAGAGAGAGAGAAGGCATGCAAATTTATAGTGGAAAGTAAGAAAATTGTCACCATTAACAGATAAGAAAAGTTTTTTAAAAGCTACACAGTCTCCTTCAACTCACCAGTAAGTTGAACAAGGTCATAAGATACAAGTCAATAGACAAAAAGCAATTGTATTCTCTATTTTAGCAATCAACCATTGGAATTCACCACGAACAAATTAGTACCATTTCCCATAGCATCAAAAGTTGACATATCTATTTATAAATCTAACAAAATACATGCCGAATCTGTGGATGAAACTATAAAGCACTGATGGAAGAAATCAAAGATTTAAGGAAATGGAAAAATAAAATACACCATGCTTATGGATTAGAAGACTCAACATTATTCAAATGTTAATTCTCCTAGAAATGTTCTGGATGCACCAAAAACATGATCCATAAAAAGAAAAATTGATAAATTACACTTTTTCAAAGTTAAAAGGTTTTGCTCTATGAAATATACTGTTAAGAGGATGAAAATAGAAGCCATGCACTGGGAGAAAACATTTGGAAATCACATTTCTTTTTGTTTTGTTTTGGTTTTTTTTTTGAGTTGGAGTCTCACTCTGTTGCCCAGACTGGAGTGCAGTGGCCACTCCCGGCGGCCTTCCGGCGATCCTTCCGCCTCAGCCTTCCGAGTAGCCAGAATTACAGGCATGCGCTACCACGCCCGGCTGATTTTTTTGATTTACTGTAGAGATGAGGTCTCGCTGCCCAGGCGGGTCTTGAACCCGCGGGCTCAGGCAATCCACTCACCTCAGCCTCCCAAAGGCGTGGGATTACAGGCTGAGCCACCGAGCCCGGCTTGGAAATCACATTTCTAATAAAGGACTTGTTTCCAGAATATATAAAGTACCTTGAAATTCAACAATAAAAAAATAAAAATGCATGAAAATTCTAAATAGGCACTTCACCAAAGAAATACATAATGCAAGTGATCATATTAAAATTTTTACATGATTAATCACTAAATAAATGCAAATTAAAACCACAATGACATCACTGCACATATATTAGATGGCCTAAAATTTTTAAAAACAACATTACCAACTGCTGGCAAGAGGATCGAGCACTTGAACTCATATGCATATTCTTTCGCAACATGGCATAGACACTGTGGAAAGCAGTTTGTCTTTTTTAAAGTTAACGTAAATCAAATATAGAGCTACCATAAGACCAAACAATCCCAGTCCTAGGTATCCATTCAAAAGAAATGAAAATATATGTTTACCCAAAACTCTGTATGTGAATGTTTATATAACATTTTCATTAATTAACACCAAAACCTGAAAACAACCCAGACGCTTTTTAACTAGTGACTGGATAAACACCATTCCAATGGTCCAGTCATAAATTGGAATACTACTACTCAGCAACAAACAGGAACTACTAACTCTTACAACATGGATGAATCACAAATGCACTGTGCTAAATGAAAAAAGCCAGACCTAAAAAGCTACACAGTATATGATTTCTGTGTTATGATATTTCGAAAGAGGCAGCCGGGCTCGGTGGCTCAGCCTGTAGTCCCGTACCTTTGGGAGGCTGAGGTGAGTGGATTGCCTGAGCCCGCGGGTTCGAGACCCGCCTGGGCAGCAAGACCTCATCTCTACAATAAATCAAAAAATCAGCCGGGCGTGGTCGCACATGTCTATAATTCCAGCTACTCGGAAGGCTGAGGCGGAAGGATCACCGGAGCCCAGCAGGTCGAGTTTGCGGTGGCCGGGAGCGGCCACTGCACTCCAGTCTGGGCGACAGAGTGAGACTCCAACTCAAAAAAAAAAAGAAAAAGGCAAATGAAAAAAGAAATCAGTGGTCACCAGAAAGAGAAGGTGAGAAGGGACTGATACAAGAAGGTAACATAAGATTTGGAGGGTAACGATCTGTGTTCTATCATGACTGTGGTGGTGAATACATGACTCCACATTTAGCAAAATTCTTAGAACTGTACACCACAAAGAGTAAATTTTACTGCGTGTAAATTTATATAAAATAAAATCAACCAGGAAGTGGTGAGAACCCAACATGGAACACAAACTGTAACCAACGAATCTAAAAGCATTCCAAATAAATAGCCTAAGGGCACTGAAGAAGATGGAGGAACAACAACCAATCTAAGTAACTCAAACACCGTATTTTGACTTGAAACTATAAAGCTAAACAGGGAGGCTGAGGTGAGTGGATTGCCTGAGCCCGCGGGTTCGAGAGCCGCCTGGGCAACTTGGCGAGACCTCTTCTCTACAATAAATCAAAAAATCAGCCGGGCATGTTTCCAGAATATATAAAGCACCTTTAGTTTATATATTCTGTAGTTTATATGCCTGTAGTTCCAGCTACTCGGAAGGCTGAGGCGGAAGGATCGCCGGGGTCCAGCAGGTCGAGGCTGCGGTGGCCGGGAGCAGCCACTGCATTCCAGTCTGGGTGACTGAGTGAGACTCCAATTCAAAAAAAAAAGAAAAAGAATTGTACTCAAATACTATATTGTAGTTAATGACTTTGTTTCTCACAGTTACAAACGATGTGAGTCACAATGTGCAACCCATAGTCACAGAACATGAGTTAGCAATTTTGAAACAACTTTCCATATGCCTAGATGTAACTGTAAATAATGAAACTCAAGTTTCTCACATCTGAGAAAGCAGTTACAAATGGGAAGGCTAGCCGGGCTCAGTGGCTCAGCCTGTAATCCCACATTTTGGGAGGCTGAGGTGAGTGGATTACCTGAGCCTGCGGGTTCGAGACCCGCCTGGGCAACTTGGCGAGACCTCATTGCCACAATAAATCAAAAAAATTAACCAGGCATGGTAGCACGCGCCTGCAGTTCCAGCTACTTGGAAGGTTGAGGTGGAAGGATCGCTGGAGCCCAACAGGTCGAGGCTGCAACCACTGCACTCCAGTCTGGGTGACAGAGTGAGACTCCAACTCAAAAAAAAACAACAACAAACAAATGGGAAGGCTAGGCCAGGCCCGGTGGTTCAGTCTGAAATCCCAGCACATTGGAAAGCCAAAGCGAGAGGATTGCCTGGGCCCAGGGATTCGAGACTAGCCTGGGCAACCTGGTGAAACCTTGTCTCTACAATAAAATCACAAAAACAAAACAAATCAAAAAAACCAAATGGGAAGGCTAGAATGAACACTGTGGTACTAGACTGAAATTAGAGGATCAGTATTAATTAATTTCTTTCTTTTTTTTTTTTTTTTAATCAGAGTCTCACTCTGTAGCCCAGGCTGGAGTGCAGTGGCATAATCATAGCTCACTGCAGCCTCAACCACCTGAGCTCAGGAGACCCTTCCGCCTCAGCCTTTCAAGCTTTCAAGTTGCTGGAACTACAGGTGTGGACCACCACACTCAGATAATTTTTAGAAGTCCAGCCCGGGCTTGGTGGCTCAGCCTGCAATCCCAGCACTTTGGGAGGCCGAGGCGAGTGGACTGCCTGAGCCCATGGCTTCGAGACCAACCCGGGCAACTTGGCGAGACCTCGTCTCTACAATAAAATAAAAAATTAGCCAGGCATGGTAGCATGTGTCTGTAGTTCCAACTACTAGGAAGGCTGAGGAAGAAAGGTCACTGGAGCCCAGCAGGTTGACGCTGGGATGGCCATGAGCATTCCAGCCTGGGCAATGGAGTAAGATGCCAACTCAAAAAAAAAAAAAAAAAAGTCCAATACATTATCCATTGCGCAACAGAGCCAAATTTGTCAAAATTTAATGTAGAGATAATGTCTTGCCATGTTGCCCAAGCTTGGTCTCAGGCTCCTGGGCTCAGGCAAACCTCTTGCCTCAGGCAAACCTCTTGCCTCACGCTCCCAAAGTGCTGGGATTACAGACGTGAGCCACCACACCTGGCTATAATTTTTTAAATATATTCACTTAGGTAAATATAAAAATGTACAACCTCGATCTAATCATGAGAAAACATTAGGTCCAGCTTGAGGGACATTCTACAAAATAACTCTTCAAAGATGTCAAGATCATGAAAGAAAAGTTAAGATGAACTGTCACACATTGGTGGAGACTAAGGAGACATAACAGCTAAATGCAATGTGGGAAACTGAATTGGCTCCTAGAACAGAAAAAGGACATTAACAGAAAAACTGGTGAAACCTGAATAAAGTCTGTCATTGAGCTAACAGTATTGTATCAATGTTAATCTCTTAATTTTAATAATTGTACTAGAGTAATATAAGATATTAGTTAACATTAGAAGAAGCTGGGTGAAGGGTATATAGAAACTCTCTGCACTAATTTTATAAATTTCCTCTAAGTCTGAGTTATTACAGAATAAAACAGTTTAAAATTTCCTTTAGGAGAAATTTGACTTTTTTTTTAACTCGAGGTCTCACTCTGTCACCTAAGTTGTAGTGCAGTGACACAATCACAATGATCACGGTTCATGGTAGCCTTGATCTCCTGGGCTCAGGATATCTTTCTGCCCCAGCATCCCAAGTAACTGGAACTACAGGCACGCACTGCCTCACCTGGCTAATTTTAATTTTTTTTTTTGTAGAGACAAGATTGCTATGTTGCCCAGGCTGGTCTTGAACTCCTGGGCTCAAGTGATCCTCTCACCTCAACCTCCCAAAGTACTGGGATTACAGGCATGAGCCACTGCACTCTTCCTCATATACATATACATATACATACATATATAGTATGCATTCTATATAGGGATATATATACTATATTTATGGAATATGTAAAATATATATGGGATCCTGGCATATGTAGAAGTAAAATGTAATTTTAGTAAATGTAATTTTACTGTTGCATAGTTCTTACATTATAAATGAAAGGGCATAAAATTATTTCAAGGTAGACCATGAAAAGCTAAAGATACATATTTTAAAACTTAAAAGCAATCTAAAAATGAAAAGTCACAATAAAATTAAGATGCACCTGGCCAGGCTTGGAGACTCAGCCTGTAATCTCAACAATTTGGGAGGCCGAGGCGAGTGGATTGCCAGAGCTCGTGGGTTCGAGACCTGCCCAGGCAACTTGGTGAGACTGTGTCAATACAATACATTTTTTTAAAAAATTAGCTGGGCATGGTAGCGCATACCTGTAATTCTGGCTACTTGGAAGGCCGAGGCGGAAGGATTGTGGAAGCAGGTTGACGCTGGGGTGGCTGTGGGTATGCCATTGCACTCCAGCCAGGATGACAGAGTGAGACTCTAACTCAAAAAAAGAAAAAAGATGCACCTAATAAGCCATGAGAGGAGATAAAATAAAATCATTCAAAACTCAATTACTGAAAAAAATCCTTTTAAAATGGCACAAAGACAGCAAAAATAAACAGAAAAGGAAACATAGCAAGATGATATCCAATCCAACCATATTGATAACTACATTAAATATGATTCTAAACGGTTCAACAAAAGTCAGAGACTCTCAATCTAGACTTTAAAATGAACCAAAACTATATACTCTCTATAAGAAATCTATGTTAAAATAAGACATAGACATACTAAAGTGAAAATATCTAAAAACATAAACCATACAAACTTGAATCATGAGAAAGTTGAAGTGACTTTATTAATAAGAGATAAAGTGAACTTTAGGATAAGAAATAATACTAGATAAAAAGGGCATTTCAGCCGGGCTCGGTGGCTCAGCCTGTAATCCCATGCCTTTGGGAGGCTGAGGTGAGTGGATTGCCTGAGCCCGCGGGTTCGAGATCTGCCTGGGCAGCGAGACCTCATCTCTACAATAAATCAAAAAATCAGCTGGGCATGGTAGCGTATACCTGTAATTCCGACTACTTGGAAGGCTGAGGCGGAAGGATCGCGGGAGCCCAGCAGGTCAAGGCTGCGGTGGCCGGGAGCGGCCACTGCACTCCAGTCTGGGCGACCGAGTGAGACTCCAACTCAAAAAAAAAAAGGGCATTTCAAAATGATAAAGGGGTTAATTTATTTAAAAAACATTATCTTAAATATGAGTAAAATGAATAATAGAATTTCAAATTACATGAAATTAGAAAATACCTTAAACTTAACAAAAATAAAAGTATATCACATCTAAACTTGTGCAATGGTGCTAACATCATGCCTAAAGGAAAATGTATAGCTTTAAGTGCTTATATTAGAAAAGAAGAATTACTTAAAGACTGAGGCCCTACTATGGGAAGATAGAAAAATAAGAGCAAACTCAAAATAATAAAAAGGAAGAAAATGATAAAAAGTAGAGATCAGTAAAATAAAAAATGAATAAAGAATAGAGGAAAGGCAATGACCTAAGTGGATAGATAATCTTTAAAAAATCAAAATTAGACTAGTCAGATTCTTAATTTAAAAAAAGAGAAAAGACACAGTTACCAATACCAGAAATAATACAGAGGATATCACTACAACTCCTACAGAAATCAAAAATAATAAAATGGAATATTACAAACAAGTTTCTACCAATAATTTGACAATTAAAAAGAAATGAAGTTCCTTGAAAGACACTAGTTGTCAGAACTTACTCAAAAAGAAAATCTGAAAAGTCTATATATTTTCTAATTTTATGTTTTAAATTAATATACAGCAAATTTGACTTTAAAACATATCCTTTAAAAACATCAAATTCATAATCTAAAATAGTTCTAACATTTCAGGCTCAGATGACCCAGATGATAAATTCTTCCCCTGGAATGAGGAGTAACTGCTAATGGGTGTGGGATTTCTTTCTAGAGTGATGAGAATGTTCTAGAATTAGATAATAGTAGTGGTTACACAACTTTGTGATTATACTAAAAACCACTTATTTATATACTAACTTTAAAATGGTGAATTTTATGGTAGGTAAATTATATCTCAATCTTTCTTTTAAGGAAAGAAATAATGCCAATATTACATAAGTCTTTCAGAAAACGAGGAAGGAGGAAACAATTTCCAACTAATCTTTTGAAGCCAACACTATCTTGATACAAAAGCAAAAACAAAACAGCTAAAGACCATGCAAGAAAACCACAGACTATACAACATTATTGAAAGAAACTAAAGAAAAGCAAAATAAATGAAAAGACATCCTGTGTTCGTGAATTCCAAGGCTTAAGATTGTTCAGATGGCAATACTCTCCAGCTTGAGCTACACATTCAATGCAGTCCTTATCAAAATTACAGCTGCTTTTGCAGAAATTGACAAGCTAATCCTAAAATTAATGTAGAAGTACAAGGGACTGAGGACAGCCAAAACAATCTTGAAAAAGAAGAGCTAATTTGGAAGAGTTATGCTTCCTAGTTTCAAAATTTTCTACAAAGTAATCAGTTGACAAGCTAACTTTAAAATTTATATTTTCTATAGTAACCAAGAAAGTATAGTACTGGCATAAGGATAGATATATAGATGAATTGAATAGAACTGAAAGTTCTTCAGAAAAACAAAACAAAACCATATAGTTTAAAAAAAAAAAAAAAAACCCACACAGTTCTTTAAAAAAAATTCCATACATCTATGGCCAGTTGATAACAAGTGTGTCAAGACAATTCATTGGGAGAAAGAGTAGTCTTTTCAACAAATGGTGCTGGGGCAACAGGATATTTATAAGCAAAAGGATGAATTTGGATTCTTACCTCACACCATATACACAAATTAATTTGAAGTGGATCAAAACCTTAAATGTAAGAGCAAAGACTTTAAGGCCCTTAGAAGAGAATGTAGGCATAAATCTTTGTGACCAAGGATTAAGCAATGGTTTTTGAGATATTACTCCAGTAGAAACAAAAGAAAAAGTAACTGAATCTCTTCAAAATTAAAAATTTCTATGCTTCAAAAGACATCATTAAGAAAGTGAAAAGATAATCTATAGAATGAGAGGAAATTTTTGCAAATCATGTTTGATTTTTAAAACAACCCTGTATCTATAATATATTTTTTAAACTATTACAATTCAATAATAAAGCGATAACTCAATTTTTTAAAAACAGGCAAAATAATCTGAATAGATATTTCTCTAGAGATGATATTCAGATGGCCAACATGCACA
Organism: Carlito syrichta; assembly: GCF_000164805.1. Classification (NCBI taxonomy): domain Eukaryota; kingdom Metazoa; phylum Chordata; class Mammalia; order Primates; family Tarsiidae; genus Carlito; species Carlito syrichta. The sequence continues at coordinate 654,230 of NW_007253204.1, forward strand.
TAAAAACATGCTCAACATAATTAGCTATCAGATAAATAAAAATCAATATCACAATAAGATGCTACTTCATACCCATTAGGATGGCTATAATAAAAAAGATAGATAATAAAAAGTGTTGGATAGGATGTGCTGAAATTGAAGATCTCATATATTTCTAGTGGGAACATAAGATGCTGTAGCCACTATGGGAAACAATTTGGCAGTTCCTTAAAACGTTAAACACAAATGTACCATAAGACCCAAGAATTCCACACCCAGGTGCATCCCCCAGAGAACTGAAAATATATGTCTACACAAAAATTTGTACAAGAATGTTCAACATTATTCATAAGAGTAAAAAAGTAGAAACAATTCAAATGTTCACAGCTGATGAACGAATAAACAAAATGTGGTATTTCATCTAAATCAGGTAATATTACTCAGCCATAAAAAGAAATAGGCTGGATGTGGTGGCTCATGCCTGTAATCTCAGCACTTTGGGGGGCCGAGATGGGAGGATCACTTGATCCCAGGAGTTTGAGATAAGTCAGAGCAACATAGTGAGACCTTGCCTCTAAAAAAAAAAAAAAAAATTAGCCAGGGGTGGTGGTACGTACCTGTAGTTCCAGCTACTTGGGAGGCTGAGGTAGAGGAATCACCTGAGCCCAGGAGGTTAAAATGGTAGTGAGTCATGATTGTGCCATTGCATTCCAGGCTGGGCAACAGAGTGAGACACTGATGAACAACAAAAGAAAAAAAGAAAAAGAAAGAGAGAGAGGGAGAGAGGGAGAGAGGGAGGGGAGGGAGGAGGAGTGAGGAGGAGGGAAGGAAGGAAAGAAAGGAGAGGAGGGAGGGAGGGAGGGAACCATTACATGCTGCGGCATGGATGAATCCTAAAAGTGGTAGGCTAAATGAGAGAAGCCAGATACAAAAGGCCACCACATAATGTATAATTCCATTTATATGAAATATCCAGAATAGGAAAAAATCATAGAGACAGAAAGTAGATGAGTGGTTGCCAAGGACTCGGAGAAGAGAAGATTGGGCAATGACTGCAAATGGATATGAGATTTGTTGTTTTTGTTTTCTGTTTGTTGTTTTTGGAGTGATAAAAAATGTTCTATTAAATTATTGACAGAGAGTGGTGCTAGTTACATAACCTTGTGAATATTCTAAAAGCTACTGATTTGTGCATTAACTTTAAAATTGTGAATTTTACAGTATTTGAATTATATCTCCATAATAAAACAAAACCACAGACCAATATCTGTCACAAACACAGATGCAAAAACTCTTAAGAAAATATTGAAAAACCGAATCTATGTATATATTTATACAATACATAAAAAGCAATAATATGGCCATGTGGATTTATTTGAAAATAAATGTAATTCACATGAACAGAATAAAGAATGAAAATTATACAGTTGTCTCAATGGACACAAATTGACAAAAAATCATTGGCAATTGATGATAACTATCAGCAAACCAGAAATGAAAAGGAACAAACATTTATTGTTTCACAATTTCTGCGGATCAGGAATCTGGGTGTGGCTTATCTGGATGTCTCAGGCTCCAGTGTCTCTTGAGATTGTGGTCAGTCTCCTCTGAAGACTCAAATGGCAGAGGACACACAGCTTTTGGCGGGATTCAGTCCTCGCAGACTGTTGAACTGAAGACCTCAGTTTTCACTTCCATTGGCTGGAGGCCTCAATCAGTGCTTTGCCTTGTGGGTCTCTTCATAGGCAGCTCTGCAACAGGCAACTGGCTTCCCACAGAGCAAGCGAGCAAAAAAGGCTGAGCCCCAAGACAGAAGCCACAGTCTATTTATAACCTAAACTTTAAAGTGATAGCCCATCACTTCTACTGTATTCTATTCAATAAGTCCAGCTCACTCACACTCAAGGAAAGGATATTACACAAGGGTGTGAATAACAGGAGATGAGATATGTGGGGGCTAGGTTAGAGACTGCCTACTTCAAAGGCCATACATGAGAAACTACAGCTAACAGAATTAATATTCTATTTAAGGGTGAAATATTGAAAGTTTTCCTTCCTAAGATAGAGAACAAGGAAAGGATATGCACTTTCACTAATTCCACTCAACACTATGTGGGAGCACATTTTCAGTGCAATAAAACTAGATAAACAAATAATGACACCAGAACACAAACAAATAAAGCATAAAGATAAGATGAGGATATGATTGTTTATAAGATTAACTTAAGGAATATAGTTTAAAAACTATACTGCTAGAAAACAAAAAAGGAATTTTTACAAGGTCACAGAACAAATGTAAAAATCAATCATATTGCTATATACTAGTACCAAACAATTACAAATGATATTTAAAACATAATTCTTTGTTTTGTGCATTTTACCACAATAAAAAATGTGGGGGGAAGTATAATACTATCTATAATAATATTATAAACATAAAATGCTGAGGAATAAATTAAATAAAATATGTACAAGACCTCTACACTGAAATTACAGTATATTAATGAGAGAAATTTAAAAAGCCTTAAATAAATGGAGAGCTATGCCATGTTAATGGATTAAAAACTCCAATATAATTATAGTGTTCCTTCTCAAATTGATCTAGAGATTTAACACCATCTCAATCAAAATACCAGCAAGTTTTTCTGTAGAAACTGACAAACTGATTCTAAAAGTTATTTTAAAATTCAAAGGACCTAAAATAGCCAAAACAATCTTGACACAAAACAAAATTGGAAACAAGGTCAAACAGACATATACAGAACATTCTATTCAAGGCCAGCACATTCTTCTTAAAGGCATGTGAAACATTCGCCAGGATAGATCATATATTAGGACACAAAACAAGTCTCAACAAATTTAAGATGAAAGAATTCATATCAAGTATTTTTTCTGACCACAATATGAAGCTAGAACTCAAGAGTATGAGGCATCTTGGAAAATTCACAAATATATGGAAGTTAACCAACATGCTTCTGGACAATCAATAGGTCAAAGAAGAAATCAAAAGGGAAATTTTTAAAATATCTCAAAACAAAGGACAATGAAAACACAGTACACCAATACCTATGGGATGCAGCAAAAACAGTTCTAAGGAGGAACTTTATAGCAATAAATATCTATATTTCAAAAAGAAAGCTTTCACATAAATTGTCCAACATTATGCACCAAGGAACTAGAAAAAGAACAAACTAAACCCAAAGTTAGCAGAAGGAAGAAAGTTTTAAAGCTCATAACAGAAGTAAATGGAGAATAGAAAAACTATAGGAAAAAACCCAGTAAAACTAAGAGTTGGTTTTTCAAAAAAGAAAATCAAAAAGCTAGAGTAAGAAAAAACAGAGAGAAGACTTAAATACATAAATAAAATCAGAAATGAAAGTGGAGACAGTATAATGAATGCCTCAGAAATATAAAGAATTCCAAAGGACTATTATGAACAATCATGTGCCAACAAATTGGATAACTTAGAGAAAATTAACCAATTCCTAGAGAAATATAACCTACCAAGACTGAATCAGGAAGAAATAGAAAGACCCAACTGAACAATAACAAAAAAAAAAGAGATTGGTGCAGTAATTAAAAACCTCCCACTAAGGAAAAGTCCAGAACCAGATAGCTTCACCACTGAGTCTCCAATCAAACACTCAGAAAAATGAATGCTATTCTTTCTTAAACTCTTCTAAAACTTAGAACTAGAGGGAACACTTTGAGGCCAGTATCACTTTGATACCAAAGCCAGACAAAAACACCACAAGAAAACAAAACTACAGGCCAATATCTCTGATGAACACTAATGTCAAAGTCTTCCCCAAAATATTAGCAAAGTAAATTGAACACTATATCAAAAAGATTACATACAAATCATGATCATGACTTGTCCCTGACATTCCAGACTAGTTTCACATAAGCAAATTAAATCAATGTGATTCACTGCATTAACAGAATGAAAACTAAAAACCACATAATCATTTCAATTGATGCAGAAAAAGCATTTGACAAAGTTCAACATCCTTTCTTGATAAAAAAAAAAAAACTCTCAATAATTTAGGTATAGAAGGAAAATTTTTCAACACAATAAAAGTCATTTATGAAAATCCCATAGCTAACATCATAACTGACATGGAAAAACTAAAAGTCTTTCATCTAAAAGCCAGTACAAGGCAAGCATATTCACCCTTTCCACTTTTGTACAACACAGTACTAGAAGTAATAGCAAGAACAATCAGATAAGAAAAAGAAGTAAAAGGAATACAAACTGGAAAGGAAAAAGTAAAATTATCCCTATATGAGGTTTATATAATCCTATATGTAGAAAACTCCAGATTCTACAAACAACTGCTAGAACTAATAAGTAATTCGCAAAAAGCAACATACAAAAATCCATTGTGTTTCTGTAAACCAATAATGGCCTTTTGAAAAAAGAAGTCAAAAAATCATATATGATGGTATCAAAAAGAATAAAATACTTAGGAATAAATTTGCCTATGGAGGTAAAACAATAAATAATCTATATAATTTAAGAATAAATACTTTGGATTAAATTTCTCAAAGGAGGTTTAAAGGAGCTATACACTGAAAATTATAAAATTGCAATAAAAGAAATTAACGAATACACAAATAAATGGAAAAATATCCTGTGTTCATGGATTGGAAAATTAATATTGTTAAAATGTCAAAGAACTGAGTATCACATGTTCTCACTCATAAGCGGACCTTGAACAATCATCATAATACTATAAGAAAAGGATTGGCAGTAGCAGGAAACTGCCGGGCTGGTGGGGGTGGGGAGAGGCAGGATTGGCAGTAGTAGGGAGCTGCTGGGGGGTGGGGGGCACACCTCATCAACAAGAGTACCTGCATAATGAACATCTATATACCTAACCCTGAATTGTACCCTACACATCTTTAAAATGAAAAAAAAAAATCCATACTACAAAGCAATATATAGATTCCAAGCAGTCTCTATCAAAATTTCAGTGGCAGTTTTTACAGAAATATTTTAAATAATTCTAAAATTCATAAGGAACTATGAAAGGCCCTGAATGGTCAAAGCAATTTTGAGAAACAAAAACAAATGAAAACATCACATTTTCTGATTCAAATTATATTAGAAATCTTATCATCAAAACAGTATGGTACTGGCATAAAAGCAGACACACAGACCGATGGAACAGAACAGAGTCTAGAAATAGCATATTCATGCAACTAATTTTCAACAAAAACACTAAGAAGACACACTAGGGAAATAACTGTCTCTTCATTAATGATATTGGGAAAGCTGGATATCCACATCCAAAACGAAAGAAAGAAATCAAACCCTTATTTTATACCATACACAAAAATCAACTCAAAATGGATAAAAGACCTAAACATAAAACCTGAAACCACAGAACTTCTAGAAGAAAGCATAGGGGGAAAGATCCTTGACACTGGTCTTGGCAATGATTTTTTTGGATAGCACATCAAAAACTCAGGCTTCAAAAACAAAAATAAGTAAATGGGACTATATCAAACTAAAAACTTCTCTATGGTATAGGAAGCAACAATCAACAAAATGAAAAGGCAGCTTGCAGATTGGGAGAAAATATTTTCAAACCATGTACCTGACAAGAAGTTAATATTCAAAATATATAAAGAACTCACAAAACTCAATAGCAGAAAAACAATTCAATTTAAGAATGGGCAAAGGACCTGAATATGTATTTTCCCAAAGAAAACATAAAAATGGTCAACAGATATATTAAAAGATGCTGAACATCACTAATCATCAGGGAAATGTAAATCAAAACCACCATAAGATATCACCTTACACCTGTCAGGATGGCTGTTATCAGAAAGACAAGTCATAACAAGTGTTGGCAAGGGCGTGGAAAAAAGAGAACCCTTGTACTCTGTTGGTTGGTGAAGCCATACTGAAAATAGTATGGAGGTTCCTAAAGAAATTAAATATAGAACTATCATCTAACCCAACGATTCCTCTTCTGGGCATATACCCAAAGGAAATAAAATCACCACCTCGTAAAGTTATCTGCATTGGCCTGTTCATGGAATCATCATTCACAATAGCTAAGACATGGAAACAACCTAAATGTCCACTGACAAATGAATGGGTAAAGAAATTGTAGTATATATGTGACATGGAATATTACTTAGTCTTGAAAAAGGAGTAGCCAGGCACAGTGGCTCTCACCTGTAATCCCAGCATTTTGGGAGGCTGAGGAAGGAGAATTGCTTGTGCCCAGGAGCTCAAGACCAGCCTGGACAATAAAGCAAGACTTTGTCTCTTTAAAGAATTTGGTAAAAGCTTTCTGAAAATCATCTAACTTCTCTTTGCATTGCATCATGATAATTATTTTTAAATAAAACTAAATAAAAGGAGATCCTGCCATTTGTCACAACACAGAGGACATTGTGCTAAGTGAAGTAAAGCAGACAGAAAAATACTGCGTGATCTTATTTATTTTTTCATGCAGAAAAATACTGTATAATCTCATATGAGATGACAGATAAGTTAATTTTCTTGACTATAATAACCATTTCATTATGTATGGCAAAACAATAAAAATACACATTTGAGAACAAATTTGAAGAACTTACACAACCTGATCGTAAACTTTCTTATAAAGCTACAACAATTAGTACAACACAATGTTGGCAAAAAGATAATCAACTATATCATTGGAATAGAATGAGTAATCCAGAAATAGATTCACACATATATGATTTTTTGGCAAGAGATCCAAAGCAATTTAATTGATGGAAGAAAGCATTGTTTTCAAGAAATAATGCTAGATAATTTTTTTAAAATAGTGTTGAAACAACTGGAGATTGATAAGGGAAGGAAATGAAGCTTGACTCCTAACTCACACCAAGCATAAAAATTAATTTGAAATAGATGATAGAGTCAAGATTCATTTTTATCCTTACCAATAACCAGCTGTTTCAATTATTCTTCCTCTCCAATCCTGGGTGTTGTCAATCTTTTTTATTTTGCACATTCATGATATCATGGAAGAGGAGTAAACAAAACCTTCCTACACACTGGTGGGAGTGTAAAAGAGTGAGATCACTTTGGAAAACTATTCAGCATTTTCTTAAAAACAGCAGACATGTGTCTATCTATGACATACAACTTTACTCTGTTACCCAAAAGAATTAAAATGTATGTCCCCAAAAAACTCTTGTTCAAGAATGTTTGTATCAGCTTCATTTATAACAGCCTCAAACTTTTAACACTCTTAACCTTCTCCAACAGGAATATCAGAAAACAAATGGTGTGGGGTTTTTTTTAATGAAAATACTATTCAAAATTTAAACAGTGAACTACAAAGGCACACAACAGTATGGATGAATCTCCAAATGCTATGCCGAGTGAGAGAAACTAGACACAAATGAGTATCTAATGTGTGATTTTGTGTATATGAAACTCAAGAGCAGACAGAATTAATCTACAGTGATGGAAATAAGAATCGTTGCCTATTAGAGGTGGGTGGGGACTGACTGAAAGGGAATACAAGGGAACTTTTGTGGTAATGAAAGTGTTCTATGTCTTGGTAGTGGTGTTGGTCATGCATGTATATATTTGCCAAAAATTCATCAGGTTACCCACGTAAGCTATGTGAATTTCACTGGAGGTAAATTTTGCCTCCGATTTTTTTTTTTTAAAGATCATGCTAGCTGCTATGTGGAGAACAGGCAGTCACGTGGCTAGAGCGAACAAGGACAGAGTAGCCGCAGGCTACAGCAGTCACTCAGAGAGGACAGCCACTTGGACCCAAGGGGGAGCAGTGGAGACTGAGACAGCTTTGGAATAATAGCTTCCGTAGAACATCTCCTAGGGTGACAGTCATCATAAATCTCTTCACTCCTTACAGTAAGCACCATTGAGCCTTTTGCATTAATTTCATAAATATTATTCAACACCCCTCTGTGCTAGGTACCTAGACATTTTCTTCTCAGAGTTCTGTTTCTATATGTTGTGATTCTGCCTACCTTCCAAAACAGCCTCTGTCACTTAGTATGCAGTTGGCCAAGTTCAGAAACTTTCCAAGCCTCAGTACTCTTCTTTTGCAAATGGGAATAATAATCGTATGCACCCTGAAGACTTATGAGGATTCAATACAGATAAAATAACCCTTATCCTTAGGTTTAAATAGGACAATAATGGCAAAGTGGCTAGTCCAGTACCTGACACAGCAGATAGTGAGGAATGATAATCCCTTTTCTTCTTCCCTAGTCTTCCTAACTAGGTTATGAGTTCCTCAAGGGCAGGGGCCAGGCATGCTTCACCTCATCTCCCTAGTGACATAACCCCAAAACTAATACAGGTATTGAGTATAAATGACACAGGGAATCCAAAATTAATACAGATAATTTCGTACCTGCAGCACACCTGTTGCTGCCACAACACATGTGTTGTGGTACTAAAAAAATCCTGCTTTCAGTTATTGGTCAAAAATACTATAAAGTAAGATACTTTGTGGAGTGAGTTCTGGGTGCAGATCTGCTTAGCCAGAAAAACACAGACAGAGCCCGCAATATTTTAGAGAACATGGTTTTGCCCTGTTTAGAAACCAGCAAAAGTCAACTTTCCAAATGTAACTCAGATCTTTAGGGGCTCAGTTCAACTTTGCAGTTGGGGAGTTTTGAAAAAATGTGATTCTAAATAAAAGCTAAAGGAAAAAACTTACTTTGAAAAAAAAAGCTAATAAAGACTATCAACTTAAATAGTACTTTACAAAGCAATATTATGATGTATTAAAAGCAAAAAGAGAGAGAGAGAGAAACATATGGATTAGATTCCCCTGGAATTATATCAAATTTTAAAATGTAAGGAAATGGTGCTCAGAAAAATCTGAAGGTTTTATTCAACTTACAGCACAAACCATTTTCTGAGTTTATTAAGAGGTTTGTATACCTGTGATAAGCCTAGAGTATGCTCACGACCTTTTGGTCAAGTGCCATCAGACCATTAGTCCTCAAAAGTCAATCAGCACATCATGCATCAAAATCAAACACATTTGAATGTGTTGTGGTACTAAAAAAATCAGGGACGTTTTTTGAAAACACCAGATTTGAAGGAGAGGTGGACTTGGAATCAAAGCTAATTCATCAGATGGCTTCCATTGGAAAAAGATAAATGACTTATTTCAATGGAGAAGAAGATGGGGATTTAAACAAAGATGCATTTACTTCTACTCCTTCCAGAAACACCACTTTATTAACAATAAATGTAAGTCTGTTATGGTATCCCCATGGACAAAGACAATAGGAAAGAATATAACAGCAAGAACATTTTGGAAGCTGGAAAAGTGGTGAACAACTTAGCAGATCTGAACAACTTAGTCCTAAATCAACAGTACTGTAGGCCAAAAATCAACTGATCAGGAATTAGCAACAACCATTATCTCTGGAAGTGAGGATGAATGTACACCCAAAAGAGGAGAATTGATTTAAAATCTGTGAAAACATGTTCTCACTCATAAGTGGACCTTGAACAATTATCATAATACCATAAGAAAAGGAAACTGCAGGGCTTTGGGTCTGGCAGGGAGGTGGGATTGGCAGTAGTAGGACACTGCCTGGGGAAGGGGGACACACCTCATCAACAAGGGTACCTGCACAATGAATATTTGTATACCTAACCCTGAATTGTACCCCACAATTTTAAAATTAAAAAAATTTTTTTAATAAAAAATAAAATCTGTGTAAAAAACTGCCAAGCCTTCAGATACCCATCCTTAGTCCATGGAGCCATGTGACAACCACTTCAGAAGAAGAACCACTCTAGTAGAAGAAGACTTGAAGTTTACTTTCTGGAGAGGATAAAGTAGTCTCAAGATCATCAAGCGCAGTTGAAGATAGACATATCAGAAGCATAATAGAAAGAGTATGTGAAACTTCACATCCTGTTATGGATTGAATTATGTGCCCCCTCAAATTCATATTTTGAAGCCCTTCCCTCAGTGTGGCTATAATTAAAGACAGGCCTTTAAGGAAGCAATTAAGCTTGAATGAGTTCTTAAGGGTGGGTCTTAATCTGACAAGACTAGTCTCTGTATAAGAGAGACACCAGAGTATAAACTTTCTCTCTCTCAGGCATGCACAGAGGAAAGACCACGTAAGAACACGGTGAGAAGGCTGCCATCTACAAGCAGAAAGAAAGGCCTTGCCAGAAACCAACCAACCAGCACCTTAATCTTGTACTTCCAACCTCCTGATGGTGAGAAAATAAATTGCTGTTGTTTAAGCCACGTGGTCTGTGGTATTTTGTTTGGCAGCCCAAGAGGACTAATAGAGATACTGAATAAGGGATATCTAAACTTCTTCTCCTACTGAGCTTCCAGAAGGATAATGGTCAGCCATATATACCATAGGCAGAAGACTGGAAAAGATTTCTCTGAGCAATCTGATTAGTCTAAAAGACCAAAAGACACCAACATTGAGGATTTTCTATGAAAACAGCCCAGCTAGACTAGCTAGATGTTACATGAACTTAATGGTTCAAACATCCCCACTCAAGTACACAGAGCTTTCAAGTGAGAGTTTTAGTTACAACTCTTAAATATGAGAAATGATCAAGAATCACCAGGCATTTGAGGAAAGTATGTAATAAGAAATACAGAATCCAGAACAAACAGGTAAAGAGGAGAAACCTTTAGTAAAACTATCATTAATATTAGAGAAAAGATTACATCTATGAAACAAGAGCAAGATATATTTTTAAAAGGAAAACTTAGAAACAACTCTTGAAGAATTATTTTAAATGGTACAAATACAATAAAAAACTTCAAAGATAAATGGCTTAGACAAGAGAGAGAAGACAAAAAGATTAAAAATAGGAGAAAATAAGAGCATGAGAGAAACAATTCAGTAGACCTAACATCCAAATGAAATCAGCATGGGGAAGGGGAATACAACATATATAAGAAAAAAAATGAGAGAGAGAATTATCAAGAAAACAATTTGCACAATAACCAGAAATGAACAATGTGAGTTTCCAGATTGAAAAGACCCATCAAGTATTTTGAACAATGAGCAAAAATAGATTCATAGTAAGTAAGCTTATGAAATTTCAAAATAAAGGGAAAAGAAAAGAGAGGGAAAGAGAGAAAAAGATTTCCTACAATGAAGCAACACTGGAAGTATGAGGACAATGGCACAAGCCCACTAATGTTCTCAGAGAAAAGTATCTCTAACTTAGAATTCCATACCCAGTCAAACCATCAATTAAACATGAGGATAGAATAAATTCGTTTTCAGACATTCAAGATCTCAGAAAAATTAATGGGGGAAAAAAATGCACTCTACCGAAATGAGGAAATAACCCAAGAAAGAGAAGGATATAGAACTCAGGAAACAAGATCGAGCAGAAAAGACAACCAGGGAAATTACTAAGATGTTAATAAAGAGTGGTCCCCAAACAATAGCTGCATAGCAGACCTAGGAACCACCCAACCTGGTACAGAAGGTTCTAGAAGAGATTTATTCAAGAAGATAAAATTGGTAGACCAAGAATTGTGTATAAAATTGAGACAAATTTTATTAAACTAGAGGAGAGTTTGGTGCTGAATTAGTGACACATATGTGAAACATTAAGCAGAGAAAACAACAGATTAACTTCAGGCAGGAAATGCAGATCAGGAAAGTGCAAGTCATCACTGCTCAGCTGTGAATAGTGTTGTCATGGTCAAAACAGTATAATCACTGTTTTGATGATCACTGAATATTGATCTAATAAAACTACACTATAACTGTTTTTGTAATGTGGGGAATGGAAAGGGTAGATGTTGACAGATGGTGAGCAAAAACAGCCAGCTCCTTGTTTTCCCCAGTGAGAAGTCAATAGACAATACTGAATATGGAAAATTTAAGCAGCATAAACAAAAGCACATTGTTTAGAGATAGAGAGATGAATGTCAAAAGAATCAGCTAAAGTACCGCAAGGGGGGAGCCTTCCCCCAAAAAGAATTATTTTTCGGAGGTTGAGCCCCTGTGGTATAGACATCCCCTGTTAGGTAAGTGTTTTAGGAACATGCTGGCATCAGCATGCCAGCTAGTATTGTGAACAACTGCATTTGGCTTCAGTGAATTTTTGTTGAAATTTTTTTCAATGAGTTTACCCATGGGGAGATTTATGCGTGCACCTGCCCACACTGCGCTGAGTATTCAGCAGTATTTGAGGAAAAACTGCATGACCTCTGTGCCCCACCCTCTCTACTTACCCCTCCCTATTTACCTATTTAGCTACTTTTTTTTTGTTGTTTCCCCAGTGAAAAAAAACTTCAAAGGGAAATGTTTCTGCCAAGGGGGAAGAGGAGAAACAAAAAACAGCAGAAGCACTAAAAGGCATAAGAAGTGATGGGTTCATAAATTGTTTTGAGCAGTGGAAACAGCATCTTGGTAAGTGTATTGCATCAAGTGGAGAGTACTTTGAAGGTAACTGAAGTTTCAACACACAAGAATAAATACATAATTTTTTAAATAAATAAATTCTTTTTGAGGGGGTTCCCCCTTGTAAAAGTGGGTGCCTCTAAAAAGCAGCAAATGGAGGGGGTGGAGAAGTCCAGGACTTTGTGTGTGTTTATATGTGCATGTGGGCACAGGCATGTTTACAATAAGCCTTCTAGAACTATCCGATTTTCCAAACTATGTGCAAAGGTATCGTTTATTTTTCAATGAAATATAAAACAAAAACCAATTTTAAAAAAAACCCTAAGTGGGGAAAAAAGGAAGAGGAGGTAGAGGTAAGGAAGGGGAAGAGGTGGGAGGGACTAGGGAGAAATAGACATGACTACTTTGTCCTCCAACCTCTGATCATGAGAAACCACATGGCAGCGGTGCATTCCCCGCTTCCAACTGCCCTCCTGACAGAGGCCTCTTCTAGTTCCCAAGGATTCAGGGGCTGACAGATCATAGATTGTGCCCCAAATCCCATCCTGGTAAAACCTGTGCTGGTAGCCCTCACAGGAAATACAGATTGGCTCACCCACTTGGAGGTCTCATTTTAGTTAAACGTCCCCCAGGATCACCTGACCCAGTATCTCTCCCTAGGAGGATGCCTGCCAACTGGCACAGGTGTGAGGTTGGTTCTGAAGGTGCACAGAGATCTTAGTGCTCACTCTGGTGGCTGTGTATTCTAATTCTGCAGAGGAGATGAGAACATGAGACTGACTGCCTATTTCTCAAGCACCTGGAAGGACTGGGTTCCCTGGACACTGGCAAACTCAGTCTCAACCCCTTGGCTTCTGCTTCACCGTGGTCAAAGTACAGCAAGACTGTTGGATGATGCTTGAATCAGGAAGGATGACCATGCCTGAAAGCCATTTCCTAAAGAGTTTATCATAGACTTTCAGAGGAAAACACTATGTTAGTCCAGACACACCCACAAAACTTGGAACAGCATTTCACTTCATAACTACCAATGTATAGCTTCCACTGGTTTGACTTCATTCTAAGTGTATAATTACAAAAGTAACTCATGCATATAATTAAAAATACTGACAATATACAAAGGTAGGATAAACAGTAAGTCTCCCTCCTTGTCCAGGCTCCCTTGACCTCTATCTAGAGACAATCACTGTGAATAGTTTCTTAAGCATTCCTTATGTGGCAATTTCTGAAAGAATTAGAAATATATGTTTATATGTATAGAATTTCTATACATATAAACATATATATGAACATATGCCCTTTATTTATTTTTTTAAAATGAGAATATTCTGTATATAATGCTCTGTACCTTCCTGTTTCTGTATTTAACGTATGCTATGTTAGGCTCTTCAAGGTTCATTATAGACCCTCCATGCTCTTTATAAAATGGCCAGAGAGAGTGCTCCCTTGTATAGATGTACCTGCATTTAATCAGTCCTCAATCAGTGGACACTTATAGTGCTTTTATTTATTTGTTTTTGCTATAATAGTGATGTGATCAATGTTTTTAAATTCATATCACTGCATTCATTTGTGAATATTATATACATAAGATAAATTTCTATGTACAGAATTGCTAAGTCAAAATGATGGTGAATTTTTTATGAGAAATTTCCCAATTTTCCTCCAAAGGTCTTGCACCAATTTTCGCTCACTGCCCACTGTGTATGACTCTGCATGTTTCCCCACATCCTCTTCAAAAAAACGCATTATCAAATTTTGACATTTTCATCAGCTGGCAAAGTGAAATTGTATCTTGCTGCGTTCATAGACATTTTTAAAAATACAAGGTTAAGCGTCTTTTCATTTGTTTCTAGCTCTTCACTTGTTTATACAAATAACTTATTTTTCTGTGAACATCTTGCTCGTCTTTTTTAAAGTTAAAATTAAATATTTTAATTTTTTTTTTATTCTGAAGATGTGGGGCACAATTCAGGGTTAGGTATACAAATGTTCATTATGCAGGTACCCTTGTTGATGAGGTGTGCCCCTCCCTCCCGCAGTTTTTCTCAACTGCCAATATTATCCACACTCTGCTGGCAGTTTCCCACTACTGCCAATCCCTTTCTTTTTTTTTTTTTTATTAATCAATATTTTTTATTATGGTTTTGTGGGGTACAGTTGAGGGTTAGGTGTACAATTACGTTTCATTCAGGCACTCTGTTGATAAGAGGTGTTTTCCCATCCCCAGACAGATATTTGCTACTGTTAATCCCATCGCCCTCCCCCCCATAGTTTCCCAGTACTGTCAGTCAATTTTCTTATAGTATTACATTGAATGTTCAAGGTCCATTATATGAGTGAGAACATGCGATACTTGGATCTTTGTTTCTGTGAGAGGTCACTCAGTATTATAGACTCTAGTTCCATCCAGGTTGCTGCGAAATTCATGATTTTGTTCTTTTTTATGGCTGCATAGTATTCCATCGTGTATATGTACCACATTTTTTTAATCCAGTCCTCTTTTGATGGGCAGCATGGTTGTTTCCTGGTTCTTGCTATTGTGAACAACGCTGTGATAAACATACGTGTGCAGGTATCTTTTTTATAGAGTGATTTGAG
>NW_007253205.1:0-661 GCF_000164805.1 Carlito syrichta
CGGTATATTCCCAGTAGGGGGATTACAGGGTCATATGGGAGGTCAATATTTAGAGCTTTTAGGAATCACCATACTGTTTTCCACAGAGGTTGCACTAGTTTACACTCCCACCAATAGTGTAGAAGTGTTCCTTCTTTGCCCCACCCTTTCCAGCAACTTATTTTTTGAGTTACTGTTAATTGCCATTCTGAATGGAGTTAGGTGGTATCTCAGTGTGGTTTTGATTTGCATCTCCCTGATGACTAGTGAGATTGAACATTTCTTCATGTGTCTGTTTGCTGCTCAGATGTCTTCCTTTGAGAAGTGTCTGTTCATATCGTTTGCCCATTTTATTAATGGGGTTGTTTGTTTTTTTCTTTTCAGCACGTTTGAGTTCCTTGTAGATCCAAGATATTAAGCCTTTGTCAGACCTGGAGTTGCAAATATTTTTTCCCAGTCTGTAGGCTGTCTCCCTGCTCTCTTGATGGTTTCTTTGGCTTTGCAGAAGCTTGTCAGTTTAATGAGGTCGCACTTGTCTATCTTATCTCTTATGGCCTGTGGGTTTCGGGTTCTGTTCAGGAATTGGATGCCAGTTCCAATTTCCATGAGGGTATGTCCTTCATTTCCTAAGGTTCTTGTGGTTTGAGGTTTTACATTTAGGTCTCTGATCCATTTGGAGTTA
>NW_007253205.1:1907-8619 GCF_000164805.1 Carlito syrichta
TTTAATTACATTTATGGTTTTACAAATGTTGAACCAACCTTGCATCCCAGGGATGAAGCCTACTTGGTCGTGATGGATGATTTTTGAGATGTGTTTTGAATCTGGTTCGCTAGGATCTTGTTGAGAATTTTAGCATCTATGTTCATCAGAGATATTAGCCTGTAGTTCTCTTTCTTTGTTGGGTCTTTACCTGGCTTGGGTATCAATATGATGTTAGCTTCATAAAATGATTTGGGGAAAATTCCATCTTTCTCAATCGCCTGAAATACCTTCAGTAGGATTGGTATTAGTTCCTCTTTAAATGTCTTGTAGAATTCTGCTGGAAAGCCATCTGGTCCAGGGCTTTTTTATGTAGGTAGTTTTCTTATTATGTAGTCAATTTCCTTGATTGTTATTGGTCTATTTAGGGTCTCAATATCTTCTTGTTTCAATCTAGGCATGCTGTGTGATGACAGAAAGTCTTCCATTTCCTTAAGGTTTTCAAGTTTGTTTCCATACAAGTGTACATAGTAGTCTCTAATGATCTTTTGTATTTCTTCAGGATCAGATGAAACTTCATCTTTTGTGTTTCTGATTGTGTTTATTTGGGCTTTTTCTCTCTTTTTCTTGGTCAGTCTAGCTAGGGGGCCATCAATCTTGTTTATCCTTTCAAAGAACCGGCTTTTTGTTTCATTGATTTTTTTGTATTATCTTTTTGTCTTCTAAGTCCTGGATTTGGGATTTATTTTGGTGATCTGGATTCTTCTGCTGAAATTAGGGTTTTTGTGGTCTTCCTTTTCCAACTTCTTTAGGTGACTTGTTAGGCTGTTAATTCGTGATCCTTCCATTTTCTTCATGTGCATTTGTAGGGATATAAATTCCCCTCCTACTTTAACTTTCATGGCATCCCAGAGATTTTGGTAAGATGTTTCTTCATTTTCATTAGTTTCCAGGTGTCTTTTAATTTCTGTTTTGATTTCATCATTGACCCAGGAGTTGTTTAGCATCATGCTGTTTAGTGTCCACGTCTTTGTTGGTTTTGGGGGGACCTTGTTGGTGTTAATGTTTATTTTTATTCCACTGTGGTCTGACAAGGTGCATGGTAAAATTTTGGTCCTTTTAAATTGGCTTAAACTTGATTTATGGCCAAGTATGTGGTCGATCTTGGAGTATGTTCCATGAGGTGATAAGTAGAATGTGTATTCTGTGCTCTTTGGATGGAGGGTTCTGTAGGTATCAATTAAGTCCATTTGATCAAGAGTCGCATTGAAGTTTTGGATCTCATTGCTGATTTTTTGTCCTGATGATCTGTCTAGGGTTGTGAGTGGGCTATTAAAGTCCCCAGCTATGATGGCATTGGAGTTGATATCTTTTTTTAGTTTGCCTAGGAGCTACTTTATGAAAGTTGGTGTTTCTATGTTGGGTGCATATATGTTTAGGATGGATATTTCTTGTTGATGGATTGAACATTTTATCATTATGTAGTGGCCCTCTATATCTTTTTAAATTTTTGATAGCTTAAAGGGTATTTTGTCTGAGACTAAAATCGTGACTCCTCCTTTCTTTTGTGTTCCATTCGCCTGAAAATTTGTCTCCCATCCTCTTACTTTGAGTCTGTGAGTGTCCTTTCTGGTGAGGTGAGTCTCTTGAAGGCAATAGATTGTTGGCTGATGATATTTTATCTATTTTGCCATCTTTGTCTTTTCAGTGGTGCATTTAGTCTGTTCACATTCAAACTAATTATTGAAATGTGAGAATTGATCCCTAGCATAATGTTCTCACAGAGTTGTTGTTGCTCTTCCTGTTTGTGTGTTGTCTTTCTTTTGGTTTTAGGGTTGGATCATGTGTGTTTTTAATCTTTTACCTGTACTCTTGTGAAGAACATTGTTGTTCTTTTTTCCTTTCCTTCTGTGTTCAATACTTTCTTAAGTGTTTCTTGTAGAGGTGGTCTGGTGGCAGCGTAGATTCTTAGGGATTGGCTATCTGGGAAAGATTTCAATTCTCTGTCACTGAAGAAGCTTAGCTTGACTGGGTAGGTTATTCTTGGTTGAAATTGTTTATCTTTTACAACTTTGAAGGTAGGGCTCCAAGCTCTCCTAGCCTGGAGGGCTTCTGTTGATAAATCTGCTGCTATTCTATTTGGTATTTCCTGGTAGGTAGTCTGACCTTTTTCTCTTGCTGCCTTTAGGATTTTTTCTTTTATACCTACTTTGTTTAGGTGAATTATTACGTGTCTGGGAGTTGCCCTTCTCATTTGTTGTCTTGCAGGGGTTCTCTGAATCTCTTGTGTTTGAATTTTTTCATCACTGATGAGATGAGGGAAGTTTTCTTGAATGATTTCATGAAATGTCTGTTCCAGTGTGACCTCTGTTTCTCTCTCTGCCTCAGGAAGGTTAATTACTCTTAGCTTCGGTCTCTTGAAGTGATCATTCATCTTTTAAAGGTTTTGTTCTTTTTTATCTTCTTTTCTATGTTTTTGACAGTTTGGATTAGTTCTGTGTTTTGGTCTTCGAGCTCTGAGGTTTTTTCTTCTGCTTGGCTAATTCTGCTTTCCATGCTATTAGTTTGTTATTTATTTCCATCACAAACTTATAGCACATCTTTTACTGCTGTTATTTCTGACTCAGCTCCTTCCTATTTTCCTCTTGTCTCTCCTCAATTTTTAAAATTCTCTCTATTAATGTCTTGATGTCTAGGTTTGTTGCATGTGACCAGTCATTCTGGGAGCTCTTCATGGTTTGTGTTCCGGAATCTGTTTTCTTAGTATCTGACCTCCCAGGGGTCTGTATGAGACCTGTATTCTTCTTTTGGTTTTTCTTCATTTGTGCGGTTTTTTCTCTCCCTACTTTTTCCTTCCCTCCATGTCACCATCTTCTTTAATTCCGTTATTCAGGGGTAGAGGGTTTACCTTTACTTCTGTTTGTTCAATCTCTTATTCTTCTTTATGTATGTCCTCTTACTTTGTTCAATTCTGGAGTTGCACTGCAGGTTGGGCATGGTCATTTTTGCAGTTTTGAGATTTACTTAAGTGGGGAGCTGTGATTCAAAATCTATCTGCAGGTTCTGGTATCCGCCAACAGGTGTATGGATAGTCTGAAACCCACTTCCCACTGCCTTGGAATCTGTCTGTGTGCTGAGGCTGTAGGTTTACTCCCTGAAATAAAATGAGGTTAGCAGAGGGAAGAGAATGGAGCAGATGGGGGGGAGGATTAAGGGGGAAACAGAGAGAGGATTAAGGGGGAAACAGACGAGTGTACCAACAAGAGACCTAAACTGAAACAGATAAAAACAATGGACCATGGCTACAGACTAACCAATTCCCATACAAAAAAAACTAAAACATACAATGATGCTAACATACAAGCTAACCAACCACCTTATTGGTGTGCTGTTCCTCTATACAAAGATATGGTTTACAGAGAGGAGAAAAGAGAAGAAAAGGAAGAGAGAAAAAAAGGAACAAAACAATAGGAATAGAATCAAGTCATTAAACTAACAGAACCAATCGAGCACACTCTGAGACTTTTCGTTTAAGTCCAATGGCCTTTCACCTCCGATTTCTAGCTGTCTTCTCAAGCTGGTAAATTTGTTCACAGTTAGGGTAATTTGCCCCTGGCCTGCTGTGAAGGACAGTTCAGATCACCACTCAGTTCACCACTCAAATCTGGCCTGTGTTTGTTTTTCAAGCTTGTTTCTCCTGTTTCGGTGTTGTCACCTTGAACCGCCAGCAGGTGGTGCTATCTCACAGCCCCAGAGCGGTGGAGCCCGACAGGAGCTGGGCAGAGGCTGGAGATGGGAGCCTGCCTCAGGGCACACAGAAGGAAACCCACGGCCGGCAGGACATAACTGTAGCAGCAGAGGTGGCAGCGATCCCAGAAGATCTTGCCTCAGGGGCTTCAAGGACTGAAGTTGTGATCACCTCAGGCATGGGTGGCGCAATGCGCTTGCCCGCCACAGAGGCTGCGGGAGCACCTGCAGCTGCTGTGTCTGAAGCTTCAGTGGCTGTCCAGACCACCGTGATGCCCCAGCAGTGGCAACGGCTGAGCTCTGTGTGAAGAGCAGGCTGCTGACGTTGGAATCTGCAGCCCCCAGGGAGGGAGCCAAAGACCCTCTGCGTTCTCCTTTGCGGAGGATCTCATAGACCAGGCTGCCCGGTCACCATCTTGCCCTACAAATTGAGTTTTAAAACAGTACCATTTACCTAATGACTTTGCATTTATTACATATATGTTTTTGGTTCTATTTTGGAAGCTGCTTAGGAAAATCAGATATTCCATGTTGTAAATAATTTGTATTGGATAAGATATATATTTGTTAGAGATTTTTTAAATTTCCACGTTCTTTTTATTTTTTAAAAAATTTTAATTTTAAAGATGTGGGGACAATTCAGGGTTAGGTATACAATTGTTCATTATGCAGGTACCCTTTTTAATGAAGTGTGACTCCCTTCCCCTGGCAGTTTCCCTCTACTGCCAATCCCTTTCTTATGGTATTATAATAATTATCAAGATTCACTTATGAGTGAGAATATGTGGTGTTTTCTTTGTGAATATTTCTCATTTCTTAATGTAAAGCACTGGCAGGAGAGAGAAAATGTGTCCTCGAGGTACATTTTGTGACATTCATGTTCATGATCGTTATGCTGGGGCAGCTGGCTTCCCAGATGCCCAGCTCTCCTATTACACACTCACCTTAAATTAGTCTATTCAACAAATTAATTTCTTCTACAACTAAGAAGTGTTCGTTTCTAAAATGTTCACACTGAGAGAACCATACCTCTTTCCAAAAAATGGCCTAGAGTTTTAAAAATAGTACCATCTATCTAATAATCACTAAATATACCAAAGGAGTTTCCTGTTTAAGTATAATTGATGTCCATTTCACTAACCCTTAACTCTTGCTGACTGAGCTCACTGGCTCACACATGTAAGTAATCTCAGGACTTTGGGAGACTGAAAGAGGGAGGATGGCTTGAGACTAGGAGTTCAAGACCAGCATGGACAACATAGTGAGACCCTGTCTCTACAAAAATTAAAATACTAGCTGAATGTGGTGGTTCAGGCCTCATAATCCCAGATACCCAGGGGACTGAGGTAGGATGATCACTTGAACCCCAAAGTTTGAGGTAATAGTGAGCTACACTCCAGCGTGGGTGACAGGAAAAACTCCTGTTTCAAAAACAAAAAAGAAAAGAAAAGAAAAAAGAACAGTGACTTTATCAGCATGTGGTTTAGTTAGAATGTTCTTTCACAATTCATTCTGGATCACTGTTTTTAACTTAACTACTTTAAAGTATACACATAAAACAACCTTGTTTGACATGTTCCTTTTAAGGCATGCTGCAGTTTCCATTCAAAATTGAAAACTATACACTTAAATTATACTATATTATTGAAAAAATCAACTTACACATAAAATGAGTATTACTATAAATTGCTCTTTGATGTCTCTCAGGATGCATGGCTATGTTCTTTGCATCAAAAATCACTGCTTACACACTATTTGTTCTTCCATTTCTGTTTACTACAGTAATTTCCATTTTCATGTGTCAGTACTGTCAGAATACTTATTTTAACTGACAACACTTATTTTAACTCACATTTATGGAGCTCTCGGCCAGGCTCTATGCTAACCACTTTGCATGATCACATTTCACCCTCACAACAACGCTCTGAGCAAGGCGCTCTTGTTATCTCCATTTTTCAGTTTGTGGAACAGAGGGTCAGGGAGGTTATGTCCTTTGCCTAAGGCCAACGTCCTAAGTGGCAAAGCTTGTCTCAGACCATGGGTAACTAACTGAAGTGGCAAGAAACTACTACCTTGATATTTTGATATAAATGGTTCACCCTGTCTTTGCATGGACCCTACAGGAAAACAGAAGAAGCAGGAATTACTCATAGAGGAGCTTCAGGCCAAACTGCAGTCGACCCAAGGGGAGCTGGAAGCCCAGAGGGAGGCTGAGAGGCAGCGACAACTCCAGGTGGACATGAAGAGGAAAAGTCAGAGAGACTCAGGTCATGGACTACTTAGGAGATGCTTGATGCACATAACTCTTTTGGGCCAGCATTCCAGTTGGCTTCCCAGAACTGGGTGTTAAAACTAGTATGGTGCCTTCTTGGACATGACAAATGATTTTGGGTAGTCTGGAAAGGAAAACGGAATTATTACTATTATTTTTGCAGACCTATGTGCACAAAAAGGAGAGACGAGAGATGCAGTTTCTTGCACTAGTGAGCACCCTCTGAGAACATTTGAACCTGAATTGTTACTTTTTCTATGGTACTGTTAGGTTTTGGAGGACAATGGCTGGTTCTGATTCTGAAAACTCCAGAACCCAGCCTAGAGGAAGTGCTCAGTCATGGCTGTAGAATGGAGATAAATGTGTTTTGCTCATTCCTTCATGTATTCGTTAATCACTCATCCCTCAGCATACATTTATTGAGCACCAACAGTGCTGGGTCTTTTGAGGAATGCAGGAAGAGCTTGTCTTCTTGTGCTTTGCCTTCTTGTGTTTATGAATTGAAGGTTTGTCACAACCTGGCCTCAAGCAAGTTCCTCAGTGCCATTTCCTAATGTCATGTGCTCATTCCATGACTCTATGTTCCATTTTGGTAATTCTCACAATATTTCAAATGGTTTTCTTGCCATTATGTCTGTTATGGTGATCTGTGGTGGTTATCTGTGATGTTACAATTGTAATTGAGTCTACGTAACTTTTAGATGCTCTGGAATA
>NW_007253206.1:0-16241 GCF_000164805.1 Carlito syrichta
AGGACAAAGAAGAAGGCTTATATGAGATGATTGCTATTTTTAAAATGGCTCCCAACACGGCATGGTAGGGCGTGCCTTTAGTTCCGGCTACTTGGAAGGTTGAGGTGGAAGGATCACCGGAGCCCAACAGGTCAAGGCTGTAGTGGCCGTGAGCATGCCACTGCACTCCAGCCTGGGTGACAGAGTGAGACTCTGACTCAAAACGAAAAAAAAAGAAAAAAAAAAAAACTAAGTAATGGTCATGAGGTCATTATTAACCAATAGTGAGAAAAAGGTAAGAAGCAGTATGTTTTATGATAAACACCAGATGAAAATTCTGCTTAAATGAACAGATTTTTGGTGGATATACAGACTGCTCCTTGATCCCATGGTATCAGAACAAAATGCCTTACTCCTCCCAGCTTTCTGTCTCTCGTATTTGATTGACCTTGAGGGAAGCAGTCAATTATTGGATCGGGTCGTAATACAAGTATAATGTTTATAAACTTCCCCTCCTTAACTGGTAAACCTTGTAGAGACTGAGGTTTGTTATCATGACTTATTCTTAATATTATACAGAGACCACAAACTATACCAGTGTTACACAGGAATGCCTACCACATAACTGGGTTTCTCCCCCGACCTAACAGGATACCTGCAGTCAGAAGTTCCCCTCTTGACCAGATCTGCTGAATGAAACCAGTGGGCACCAAAATGGCAACCCACTAGACCTCTGAACAACCTCTAACCTTATTATAATCTGTTTTCCATGGTGACTGACACTCCCTTCAATGCTATGACAGTTTACAATCATCGTGACAACAACTGAAGAAACCATAAATGAACAAAAGGAAGACAACTCTCTGGTTCCAAAAAGTCTACAGCCCATTCCCAGAAAAGACATGAATTTTCCTCCTCATGCTTTTAAGGTCCAATCCCCCATCATTAAAGAAACCCTATATTTTAACCCCCTCACCTTCTACTTGGTGAGAAGTTAATTTGCGAGCCTAGCTCCTGCTTCCCTGTCCTATGGCCATAGAATCAAAAACTGCACTGATTTACACACTTTGGTTTTCAAAATTGGCTTCATGTCACCAAACAGTAAAGAGCCCCATTTTGAGATGAAGCCTTCTGTGTCAGTGACACTAAGTGAAAGTGATGGAGAAGGTGGGACAGAATAACCTTCCAATGCCATCAGCATTATCATTCACCCTGCTGCGCTCAAATGTTACCTATCTCACTTTCACAATATGAATTCCACCTGTGATCAATTTTCTTTCTTTTTTTTTTTCAGTCGGGGTCTCACTTTGTTGCCCAGGCTGGAGTACAGTGGCACTATCATGGTTCACAAAACCTAAAACTCCTGGGCTCAGGCGATCTTTCTGCCTGAGCCTTGTAAACAGGACTACAGGCACTCGTCACCATACCCTGCTATTTTTTTTTTTTTGTAGAGATGAAGGCTCACTTTGTTTCCCAGGCTGGTCTGGAAATCCTGGCCTCAAGCAATCCTACTGCCGCAGCATCCCAAAGTGCCAGGATTATAGTCATGAGGCACCATGCCCGGCCTCGTATGCAATGGCTTAAAACTAAAAGTGGCTTAAAATTGATCTTCAAGTATGTTATGAACTGTCTGGCAGAAATATATTACCTCTCTCTTGAACCAGAGCACTGCAGCATGGAGCACTCTGGTCAGTCAAACAATACAAAGTATAGCAGTCTTTTTTTTTTTCCCCCCCTCTTTTCCCATTCTACTGGATTGTTCAATAATTCCTTTTAGGTTGAGTTAAAAGTTTTCTGACTGGGTTGTCAATGTATGTCAATGTGTCCTGATCTATTTAGCTTTTTTTTTTTTTTTTTTTAACCATGTTAAAAACTCTGGAAAGACTTAAATGTAACTTAGCTGGAAGGAAGGCTAGAGAGGAATGTAGCTGTAGGGGAGGACAAAAGCTTGAGAGAGAGATAAGCAAGCAGAGATATAATCATAGTGGTGTTTCTCAGCATCATAAAAAAAAATCTAAGGACTATAGAGAAAACACAGATATGGAATCAGTCAAAGAGAAGAAACACTGGTTTTTAGATTCTATTTTCAATTAATAAGTCTCAACATCTTGGCTGGGTTGGCTATTAGGAAGGATTTATTGACCGTGCTTCTTTTGTATCCCTGTGTTTGGGTATTTAGCTAGTATCTTGGATTTTCAAGTTTTTTCTTTCTTTTTTTTTTTCTTTTTCTTTTTTTCTTTTTTTTTTTTTGAGTCAGAGTCTCACTCTGTCACTCAGGGAGTGCAGAGGCATAATTATGGTTATTGCAACCTCAACCTGCTGGGCTCAGGCAGCCCAGCTCAGGCTGAGCTTTCAACTTAGGCTTCCAAGTAGCTGGGACTACAGACACATGCCACCACGCCCAGCTAATTTTTTGATTTTATTGTAGGTCTTGCAATGTTGCCCAGGCTTGTCTCAAACTCCTGGGCACAGGCAATATCCTGATCTCAACCTTCCAAAGTGCTGGGATTATAGACGTGAGCCACTATGCCAGGGCTCAAGTTTTCATTGAGTAACCAAAAGCATGCCAAAATGAGGAAAGCAAACACAGTATAAAACACAACACTTGTAGTGATGCAGGTAAATATACTTTGCCCTCCTGCAGTGCTTTCTAACTTAAACCTCAAGAAAGTATTTTAAAACAGCATATTTATAACTTACTTTACTATTTTTAAAACTCCATTTCAATTTATTCCTCCAAGGCAACACATTCCTAGAATTATTTATATTTCCTTTTACATTTTTTCTCCTATTTAGATGACTGCTAATTAGGTCTTTTTCTTTTCAGTGTACCGGAACCTGGCTGGCTAAATTGTGTATGGAAATATACGTGAATACATAAGAGCTGAAGGGTTTCTGTTAAATATTCATAGACTTTTATATGAGAAATTCCTGTTTCAATATTTGGGTAAGTATTTCAGTTTAGAAAATTCATTTTTGTAATAGCTGATTAAGACTTTTTTTGTTGTTATTTTTGGTTAGAGGTGATTTGAAGTTTGTAGAGGAGAAAAAGTCTTTTCCTTTTTCTTCTTTCTAGGTTTTCAGCTGGGGTGTCTAACACAAAAAGATTCACAAAGAAAAACAAGCAGAAGTTTATTTACAAGTATTTCTTCTGTGTCTATGGTAAAAAGTTAGCAAATGTGTAACCCAAGGGGGTGGCTTACAATTCAGACCTGAGTATCATCTTCAACCAAAAACAAAGAAATGTGCGGAGGAAGCCGGTTAAGAGATGACCAGGAATAATATGGCTAACAGAAGTAAAATTTGTGAGTTGTATTTAAATTGCTGCTTTCTTCACTGAGAAGAGTTTCTTGTGAATTACAGTTATCCTTCTCTTCCTCTCACACAGAGAGAGACACTTTTGCAAATGAAGATTTATTTTATAAATGTAAATTTTCCTCAGAAAGGGTTACTTACACTGCTTTCAGAACATTTCCTGTGTCTACTATTTCTCAAAATAATTTCGTGTCAATTAATAATATATTAATTAATTAATATATTTGAGTTGGCATATTCTGGTATCCTCTAAGTTCTAGCAAGGGAAGGCACTGATTGCCAAGTGGAGGGATGGAAAGAGGAGACTAGCCTTTATTTTGTTGCTTTATATACATCTGTGTACTTGTATTCTGATCAGTTTTACTGACTGAAATGAACTATATACCACTACAAGGGTGGAACAGTCAGTACAAGTGCCATTTTGCTCAAACAGACCCAAAGAACTAGAAGAGACAAAATGTTCTCCCAGTGTTTTCCCTTCTAGTCAAATCTGTCTGGTTTCTGAAAGAGGCAACTAACTGAACTCAAGTTCTTCCCTATAAGCCATTTCCATGTTTTAAAAAGTTTCTTTGCTTGATGTAGGGTACAATAGTCTCTCTCATCATGCCACAGCTCACTCTGAGCTTCCCATGACTTTTATCCAGTACAGTTGGAAAAAAACGAGTCTGTCTCTTCTGCAAAAGCACCTTTTGTGTTCTTGATAACCACTAGAAAGTTACCAGCTATTACATTAAACTCATATCAAATTAGCAATAATTATTGAGAGCAATAGAGATAGCATTTTCATGGCAAAATAAAAGCACCATTCAACCTATGTATGTATTTAGAAAAAGCATTGGTTATATATGGAGAGGATAAAGTTGTATGGAAAATAAATCATTTTGCTTTGTACAACATCCTACTTTCTTTGCCCACAAAAATTGTATATTTTCATGTTGAAAATAGTAGTAATCAAAATTTTTTAACTTGTTATTCACAATATACCCACTTGCTGAACAAATTTCCACATATAGGGCATGTGTTCTCTGGAGAAACTAACCAACATACTAAATATTACTCTCCACATAGAAAGAAAAATTCATATGTCCTTTGCGCCTATTTAAGTTTTCTTCAAACATTATTTTGTAAGAGAATGATTTTACATATTTTACATAGAATGATTTCCAGCTTTTACTATCATGAGAGGCAGAAAAATGAAGTTTAGGAATCAACTCTGTGGCCCGAGTGTCTGGATTCAAATCACAGGTTTATAACTTATCATCTATGTGTCCTTGGTCAACTTAATGAACATTTCTGAGTTATAGTCTTGTATGCAAAATTGAAATAGTAATAGCACAGCTTGATCATTCCTAATTTAAAAATCCAAAATCTGGCCGGGCTCGGTGGCTCAGCCTGTAATCCCAGCACTTGGAGAGACCGAGGTGAGTGGATTGCCTAAACCTGTGGGTTTGAGACCCACCTGGGTAACTTGGTGAGACCTCATCTCTACATTAAATCAAAAATTAGTCGGGCGTAATAGCTCGTGCCTCTAGTTCCAGCTACTTGGAAGACTGAGGCAGAAGGATCACTGGAGCCCTGCAGGTTGAGGCTGCAGTGGCCCGGAGTGGCCACTGCACTCCAATCTGGGTGACTAAAAGAGAGTCCAACTCAAAAAATAAATAAATAAATAAATATCCAAAATCTGAAATGCTTTAAAATCTAATCCTATTTTTTATTCTTTTTAGATAGGTCTCACTCTGTTGATCAGGATAGTAGAGTGCAGTGGTACAATAAAGGTTCACTGCAGCCTTGACTTCTTGGGCTCGGGTGAACCTTCCATTTCGGTTTCCCAAATAGCTGGGACTACAGACATGAGCTACCTTGCCCAACTAATTTTTTGCTTTTGAGTAGAGATGAGGTTTCACCATGTAGTCCAGGCTGGTTCCAAACTTCTGGGTTCAAGCAATCTTCCCACTTCAGCCTCCCAGAGTGCTGGGATTGCAAGTGTGAGCCACTGTGCCTGATTGAAAACCCAGAACTTTTGGAGTGTTGACAAGACACCATAAGTGGAAAATTCCACACTTAACCTCATGAGATGGATTGCAATCTAAACACAACTGAAACTTTGTTATATGAACAACATTATTTAAAATGTTGTCTAAGCCAGGCTTGGTGGCTCAGCCTGTAATCCCACGCTTTGGGAGGCTGAGGTGAGTGGATTACCTGAACCCGTGGGTTCAAGACTCACCTGGGCAACTTGGCGAGAGCTCATCTCTACAATAAATCAAAAATTAGCCAGGCATGGGAGCGTGCACCTGTAGTTCCAGTTACTTGGAAGGCTGAGACAGAAGGATCGCCGGAGCCCAGCAGGTCGAGGCTGTGGTGACTGGGAGTGGCCACTGCACTCCAGTCTGGGTGACGGAGTGAAACTCCAACTCAAAAAAAAAAAAAAAAAAATGTCTAAAATTACCTCCAGGCTATGTCTATAAGTTGCATATAAAACATAAATAAATGAGTTTTATATTTAGACTTGGGTTCCATCTTTAGGATGTCTCATTTTATATATATGTAAATATTCCACAAGATGAAAAAAACCAAAATCTGAAACACTTCTGGCCGCAAGCATTTTGGCTAAGACATACTCTACCTGCATTTTACATACATACATACATATATTTTAAAGCAGGATTTATTAAGAGGACAGAAAAGCTCCCACAGTGGGAGGGAACCCAAGGGGGTTGCCCTGCATTTACTATTTTGATAAATGTGTTCATGTTTGCAGAGAAGATAACATTTCCCTCTATCCTTCTAGCTTCTCTGACTGAGATCCTGCGAATTAAGCTGATAAAAGATAGATTCACAAGAAAAAGCAAGCAGAAGTTTATTAACATGTGCAGCACATGGAAGAAACTAGAAATGAGTCACTCAAAAGGATGGTTATAACTTGGGTTTTAAAAAGGAATAATAAATTTACAGATAAGTGGCATGACAAAAAGTTTTAGGCATTTAGGGACGGGAAACTGTGAAGAGGTAAATATAGGGGGAAACTAATGGAAGATAAGGACCATTTTTTTTTTTTTTTTTTTTTTGAGTTGGAATCTCATTCTGTCACCCAGGCTGGAGGCAGTAGCATGTCCCAGCCACCAGAGCCTTGATCTGCTGGACTCAGGTAATCCTTCTGCCCCAGCCTTCCAAGAATCTGGAACTACAGGAATGCACCACCACACATGGCTAATTTTTTGATTTATTGCAGAGATGAGGTCTCCCCAAGTTACCCAGGCTAATCTCGAACCCGCGGACAGAGGCAATCCTCTCAGCTCAGCTTCCCAAAGCACTGGGACTATAGGCATGAGCCATCATTCCTGGCCTAAGGGTCATCTTAATGAGGTTTGTTTATGCAGATCCATTAAGGGGTCATATCATGTCCAATGATAAGGTTGTTCTCCCCTTCCTGATACGAGTATGGGAAGTTGAGGGGGAAAAACACATTCGTGAGGGGAATTTATATTCTCTTTTCAGGCAGATGGGGATGGACAGAGAGTTCATCATGTGTCTGCTTTTTTCTTAATTGCTTTCAATTCAAAATAGACCTTATGCCAGAGGGATATATTTTCAGGCAACATACTTAAAATCCCTTCAAGTTCGTAAAGTACTTACAACATATATAATATATAAAAATAGCACATTGTGCCGGGCTCGGTGGCTCAGCCCGTAATCCCGTGCCTTTGGGAGGCTGAGGTGAATGGATTGCTGAGCCCGCGGGTTCGAGACCCTCCTGGGCAGCAAGACCTCATCTCTACAATAAATCAAAAAAATCAGCCGGGGGTGGTAGCGCATGCCTGTAATTCCGGCTACTTGGAAGGCTGAGGAGGAAGGATCGCCAGAGCCCAGCAGGTCGAGGCTGCGGTGGCTGGGAGCGGCCACTGCACTCCAGTCTGGGCGACAGAGTGAGACTCTAACTCAAAAAAAAAAAAAAAAAATAGCACATTGTAAGCAGTCAATAAGTAATGAAATAACAATTGTTATTGTTATATATTTTTAAAAAGTCATTGCTGAAAGGCAAGTCTGAACATGACTTCTAACAGTCTTTAAAATGATAAAATTGAAGAAATTGTGTATAACCCAAAGACCTCTGTCAGTTAAACAGTGGCAGAACTACACTCTAGGAGTCAGGATGCATTCCATATTATCAAGATGTAAAGATCTTTCTGGGTCTCCAAACTTGATACAAGGTAATTTGTTATTTTTCTTCCTCCACTTCACTTCAAACTGTTTAGGGTTTTTGTTGTTGTTGTTGTTGTTTTCTTTTTCAATCTTGGATTCTTTTGCCCAATTTTTTATCTAAGGACAGTTTTGACCTAATTCCCAGAGTGGTATGGAAGAGTCATGTAGGCTGGAAATTGATATTGACAATCTGCCCAAATGATTACTGTAAATCCAAAAGAGCAACTAATTTTCAATTTCTCAAATCTCAAAATACTAGCTGGCTGAGCCTTATCCAAAAAAAAGAGGAAAAGCCTTGATTAGATAGCAGTCAAATAAAGAAAACTTGTGGATCTACAAATATACATTACCTAAGGAAAGCTTCTCTTTTGTTATTTAAAATCCTTGCATCTGCTTAGAAAGTGTAATCTACACAAGACTGAAATAATAACTTATGAATGATAACCATAGGGAATGGGAGTGAATGTTTTTCACATTTTTACAGAAACTGCAAAACAATGTGACCCATATGTGCTCAGTCATGACATGAAATACCATCCCCATAGATGTAAAATTATTGGATAGGCTAGAAAGATGTCTTCAAATTTTCAATGTGGAAATAATCTGAGATTACCTAAGAAAACCCCTTTATTTTATGTAAGAGGCTATTGAGTCCTTTGAAAAGAATGCTATGGTTAATTTGGGGAGAATCTAGGTCTTTACAATCTAGCTTGCTTTTCAGTTCCTTCCTGTTAGGTAAGCAAATTTATATGCACTTTCCTCCCTGCTTGAGTTTTGCAAGTGGGCACTCCTTAACTCTTTGTCAGCTCTATTAAGCTGGGCTAACTTCCTAGGGCTAAACATACAACCATTTTTCATTTCTTGGCAATCTGTTTTATTAAATTTGCATATTCAAATATGCAGTATTCATGTCTGGTCTCTAAAAGAAAACTCACTAAATTCCTGGTAGGATTATTCTGTCTCTTTGGCTAGGGACAGAGATTTGAATAACAGCTGAGAGAGAAAGCAGAAGTTAGGCAGTGCTTTCATAAATGAAATTAGCAAGTTTCTACAACTTAAAGGTTCTATTTGTAATTCTAAAAACCTTTTCCTGTTCTTCTTGCTTAGCTTCAGGCATGAATAAAAATGTTGGGTGGTGGTGGTGGTGGGGGGGGGATGTTTGCTTTTTTCCTCCTAATGGATAAGAGATAACTAAGTGCTGAATTTACAAAATACTTTGCTGGTTCTGGATTGTATGCATAAGCACAAGATGAATATCATGGCTTGGCACTTAACTGAGTAATATCTGCAAAGTCACTTTGCTGTATATATGAAAAATCTACATTGTTTAACTTGACAATCTTCTCAAATGATCTCCACAAGTATTTAACATTAAAAAAGCTCAGTTTAGAATTTGAATTGCTAATGTTGAGTTTTCAATTCAAGGTTCTACAATCCAAAACAGGCTTGAAAAGGAAAAACAAAAAAGAACAAGCATAATTGAAGGGGAGATGTAACATTGTCTCCCACTAGGTTAAGTTGTTTGCAGGCAACTTAGGGGGTCCTCACTGTGTGTGACTTCCAATTGCCTTACATTCCACCATGCTCTGGGGTGGAACATCCCAAAGAAAATATTAATGTTGTGGTTATCCAAACTGGAAACACTCTCTCTCAGCAAAATTTCAACAATCCTCTTAAAACTCCATTTTAAGAGAAGAGAAACCAGCCAGCTTCTCAAACATATTCAATGTGATCATTAACTTTGACTCTCTTCTCTTTCTTCCTTCCACACCAATGTTAATGATGAAACCTCTAGACTTAGGCAGAGCTATTAAATTTTTTGAAAAATTTCATAATAATCATGTTACTTAAGGTCTATAGTTGTCATCACCAAATTTCTAATTGAAAATCACTCAGGAAACTCTGTAGCTGATGGCAATGGGAAATAAAAAATGTTGTGAGTAGTCAAGTCTTGAAAAATGAGATAGCAGACCCATCATTTAGTGTGTAAGAAATACATGTATCTATTAAACAATGGGGGAAAGACCATATGGAAACCTTGCTGTGTGATCCTTTAACTGTGTTAAAAGACAATTTTCAAAATTGTGAAATCACAACAGTTGGGGAACAAAAAATGGTGTTCTTCAACCTATCCTGGTTCCTTGGCTGAGCTGTGAGTTAAATTGCCATAAGACAAATTAACAAGGAAAAAAGAATCACATTTAGTTTTCTAGCTTTGCACACATGGGATTTTCACAAAATATGAGACTTGAAGAAGGGTCAGATGATTGAAGCTTATATAGCATCCTGAACTACAGAAAATAATAGGGGCTTGGAGCTTCCAGGGTTTGATGACAACACAAGTTATGGGAGGATGAAGGGAAGAATTGTATGGTGAATAACGGTTATCTTGTTTTATAGATAAAGTCTCTCAGGTAATAAAGATTATCTTGTATAAGTCTACCTGACACAGATACTTCACTAATGTAGATTTTCTTTATAGATCCTTTTTTAAAACAACAAATGGAATCCGGGCTCGGTGGCTCAGCCTGTAATCCCGCTCTTTGGGAGGCTGATGTGAGTGGATTGCCTGAGCCCACAGGTTCGAGACCCGCCTGGGAAAATTGGCGAGTCCTCATCTCTACAATAAATCAAAAAATCAGCCAGGCATGGTAGTGCGTGCCTGTAATTCCAGCAACTTGGACCCTGAGGCCGAAAGGATCGCTGGAGCCCAGCAGGTCAAGGCTGTGCTGGCCGGAGGTGTGCCATTGCACTCCAGTCTGGGTGACAGAGTGAGACTCCAACTCAAAAACAAAACAAAACAAAAACCAAATGGATAGCTTTTCAGAGCTACTCCTGTGTCTGCATTTTCTTAGATTAACCAACTCGAAATATGCTGAAGAAATACATTTTGGGATGGCATATTCTAGTCTCCTCCAGTCATATTTTTAGATGATGTGTCCTGAGCCCAATATGAGTCTCATAGAAATATAAAATAAATGCATGTCAAAGATTTTAGTAAATGTATTAAATCAATGGTAACCTTAGTAAGGTGTTGTTGGGGCTCAGAAAAATATAAGAATCCTGAGATTGGAAAAGTTCACTTTAAAAGGTGAATAAAAATATGTACTGCCTTCACTCTAAGTGAATCCTTCACTTCAGTAAACCTTGTATCAGTATAGGCATTATAACTTATCAGATGGATTTATTTTTATTTTATTTTAATTTTGAGTCAGAGTCTCACTTTGCCATCCACGCTGGAGGCAGTGGCACACTTACAGCCACTGCAGTCTCAGCCTGTTGAGCTCAGGTGATCCTTCTGCCTCAGTCTTCCAAGTAGCTGGAACCATAGGCATGCACCACAATGTTCAGTTAATTTTTTGATTTATTATAGAGATGAGATCTCGCCATGTTGCTCAGGCTGGTCTCAACCCCCTGAGCTCAGGTAATCCTCTCGCTTCCATCTCCCAAAGTGCTGGAATTACCACTGTGCCCAGCATCTGATCGACTTAAAGTGTAACCAATAGGGTGAAAAGAACAAGTGTACATCAAAGTATGTTGCTTTGGTATGCTTAACATTCTGAATGTAAAGAAACTGAAGGAACTTAGAAGCTGCCTTAGGACCAGAAACTTTCTAACTTTCTCATATTTCTTCCCGTACCACCTAAGTTCACTCTACAATTTTCTTATCTGACTGAGGAAACTTCTTCCAAAAGAAATGCAATTGTTTTATGTCCCCTTCCTAGGAATCTCATTAAATAACCAGGAAAGATGAACCACCAGAGAAGAAAGACTAAAAATTGCCACTACACCCAGACATACTTTTTATCTATTCTTCAGAGGACGACTCTGAGAAATTACATAAGAAACCTCTTCGGCCATTGATTTTGCTATGCTCTGTTCTGGCCTTATGGTTCTTGAGCTATGGCGGGATCATGTTTCGCTATGCTTTGCCCTGCTTGGGAAGATAAATCACCTCTCTCTACCTCTCTCTAATCTACTTTCTAAATAAACTATATTTTCCAATCTAAAAACAAACAAACATGCAAAAACAAACAAAACCCAAACCCTTTCTGCATAATGACAACCTTTGTAGTGCAGTTTCACCCCTGACTTTCCCTAAATTGTTAATTCCGTTCACTTTCCAATGATAATCATTTACAAACTATTCTCTAATCTTTGGAACCATCAAACTCTCCTAAAATCATTTATTATCCCTCATAAATGCCTACATACTTTCGTCTCCCCTTCCTTTAGGAAGAGGCTGTTAAGTTTCAGCTATCTTGCTCTTCTGTCTAGTTTATATGGCTCCTGTGCTTATACACATTAATGAATTTGTATACCATCTTTCTTATTAATCTGTTGAATGTTGGTTTATTTCAGCAGACTAGATAGAGCCTTCAGAGACAGAGTGAAAATTATCTTTGTCCCTACAGTGTTGTTGTTTTTTTTTTTTTTCTGTTTCCTTTTTGCTAGACATTCTCAGAACCTACAGTGTTAAAACTAGGTTAAGGGAACATCTGAAGAACAATTAAGAACAACTATATATGGGAAATCAGGAATGCTGAAATAATTTTTTTTTTAAATAAATGTAAGACTGCCTTATGTTTTTGCTAAAATTAACAAACACTCCTTGACCAAACTTGAGACATTAGGTTCCTCTAATTTATCTTCTCAGCTAGCTTTTTAACTGTTAGACATGCATCACAGAATTTTAGCAAGAACTCTAATAAGTGAGTTTAGAGAGAACATCCCCACCTTTGGTCTACCTTCAACAGGAATTCTATCAATTTGTTAATTCAGAAACCTCACTTACCTCTGATATTTCCTTTTAGTAATTTTTTTATTCACTGATCTTCACCCTGTTTCTTGGCTACAAATCTCCATTTTTTTTTTTTTGAGTTGGAGTCTCACTCTGTCGTCCAGACTGGAGTGCAGTGGCTGCTCCCGGCCACCCCAGTGTCGACCTGCTGGGCTCTGGCGATCCTTCCTCCTCAGCCTTCCAAGTAGCTGGAACAACAGGCGTGCTGCCACGCCCGGCTAATTTTTGATTTTTATTGTAGAGATGAGGTCTCGCCAAGTTGCCCAAGTGGGTCTCAAACCCACGGGCTCAGGCAATCCATTCACCTCAGCCTTCCACAGTGTGGGATTACAGGCTGAGCCACCGAGCCCGGCTACAAATCTCCATTTTTCCATGCTGTAATAAAAATTTAGTTCAGTCCTATACTGAGGTCTCTTTCCCCTATTGTAATTGTTCTGGAAAAAAATCATCTTTTTATCAATTTAATTACTATCCAGCTCTGATTTTCTCTGACAGATATGAAAATCAACTGTATCTTCATTGGAAGAAAATCATTTTCATTGCTGTCACTTTTGTACAATTTGCAGAATTATAAGATTAATCAAAGATGGTGAAAGTGGCAGACCTCTATAGATTCGGAGAAGCCTGAAAGTTTTGCTAGACTATGCCCTTCATTTCACTGAAAGGATATCTGTTCATTGTTATGTCTATTTCAAAATCTTTCCCATTTTACCCTTACATCAGATACTGGAACAGCTACCATAGTGAACGCTTGGCAGTCATTACCTCTCCTTATTACCAGGCAGTAACTCTTTCCTTCAAAGGATATACTTGTTCTTTTCATCCAGTTGGTTACTCTTTTTAAATTCATCACCCTACACTGAAACAAGGTTGAATGAAGTAAATTATTCATTTTGTGTAAAGATAGTAGTACAGTAAACCTTTTAAGATTCACTATTCCTAAAATAGTCTCAGAATTCTGATATTTTTGAGACATAATTTCTTGCAAAAAAAAAAACTCAATTATTAATGACAAATAATAATATGGTAGACAAGATAATGACTCTCAAGATGTCCAAGCTTTAAACCCCAAAATACATAAATATGGTCCTACATGGGACTATTGGGATAGATAGAATTAAGATTGCTAAATAGCTGACTTTAAGACAGTGAGGTTATCCTGGAATATCAGGTAGGCCCAGTCAGAAGAGTCTATAAAAGTAGAAGACAGAATCTGATGCTATGAATTAGAGCGAGATGTGACTATGAAACAATAATCAGAGAGATGCAATGTTACTAAATCTGAAGATGGAGAAAGAAGCCATGTGCCACAGAATGTAGCCAACTTCTAGAAAAATACAGAAAATTAATTTTCCCCTAGAATTTCCAGAATGAGACGAAACCCTGCTAACAACTTGATTTTTCCCAGTGTGATCCATATAGGACATCAAAACAATAAAACTGCAAAATAGTAAATTTACATTTTTAAGTTGCTATTTAAAAAACAATGTGTTATAGCAGTAACAGGAAACTAATACCCATAGTTAGTGAGGCAATGGTAGCCGTATATCTTAGAATAATAGATCTGTCCCAGGAAAGTGATAGGAAACCCTGAGAAAACAGTTATGAGCTGTTCTTCAACTTGCTTGCAAGTATAATATGTGAAAAATAGTGCTAGGATAGACAGATAGGGGTATTATAATACATGAAAAGGTAAAATCATACCTCACAAATATTACATGAGCACAGCATAAAAATGTTATTTTAATCATTAATTAATGTGGCAACAATGAAAACATTATATTCTGCTAGAAGAACACTTCTTAATCTCCAGTATTTAGGGCAAATTAGCAAACACTAAGATAGTATTACTGAGTCAGATGTAAACTTATTAGTGTCCAACAAGCTGTATATCACTGGGATAAACTTGTCTACTAAAATTTATGCATCTTTGTCAACAGAATTCTACAAGTTAACAAAGTCACTTTACTAAATCTGAAATGTTCAGTAAAGAGTTAATAATGAAATAAACTGTGTATTCTGCCCTCCGAACATTCCTTGGGCGGGGGGCGCTTTGCATTTGTATTTAAAAACATACTACCCTAATTTTTGGTTTTTTATTTTTCAAGTTTAAAACAATTTTTCACTGGGTACAGTGACTCAAGTCTGTAATATTAGCACTTTGGGAAGCTGAAGTGAAAGGATTGCATGAGCCCAGAGGTTTGAGACCAACCTGAGCAACATAGTGAGACCTCATGTCTACAATAAATCAAAAATGATTAGCTGGACATGGTGGTGCATGCCTGTAGTCCCAGATACTTGGAAGACTGAAGTTGAAGGGTCATCTGAGCCCAGCAGGTTGAGGTTGATGTAGCTATAGTTGTGCCACTGCACTCCAGCCTGGGCTACAGAGTAAGAGTTTGACCCCAAAAAACAAAAATAAATAATACATACATATACTTTTTCCAGCAGGGGAAAGAAAATATGGAATTTTGACACTTGAAAAACATGGAAAACCAGATAGCTATATTAAAGTCAAGGATTAGGCCAGGCATACTAACTCAGCCTGTAATCACAGCAATTTGGGAGGCTGAGGCTAGAGGATTGCCTGAGCCCACAGGTTCAAGACTAGCTTGGGAAACTTGGAGAGACCTCATCTCTACAACGAATCAAAAATAAACTGGGCATGGTGGTGCACATCTGTGGTTCCAACCACCTGGAAGACTGAGGCAGAAGGATTGCCTAAAGCAAGTAGGTCGAGACTGCGGTGGCTATGAGCATGCCACTGCACTCTAGCCAGGGCAACAGAGTGAGACTCCAACTTAAAAAAAGAAAAAGTCAAGGATTAAAATAGAAAAGATAGAAATATAATAAGCATAGCAAAAGTAGAAAAAAAAATTCCATTGACTAGTTGCATAGCATAAGGGAAGGTATTATCTATTCTAAAAAATGGAAAGAAAAAGCTGTGATAATACTTTTCTCCTAAAATTAATATTTTATAATTTATTTGTTCAG
Organism: Carlito syrichta; assembly: GCF_000164805.1. Classification (NCBI taxonomy): domain Eukaryota; kingdom Metazoa; phylum Chordata; class Mammalia; order Primates; family Tarsiidae; genus Carlito; species Carlito syrichta. The sequence continues at coordinate 15,293 of NW_007253206.1, forward strand.
CAATCCAATAAAATTGGAATCTTGGACAATAGCATAGTTAAGATAAAAAGAAAATTTAGAGATACTGAATACACACTGCACTACCTTTTCTATTTTTGACACATATAAATATTGATGAGATATTTTAAACTCTTCTAAAATATGCATAGTAAGGATTGAAAGTAAAAAATGAAAGCAGTTGTGACCCCCCAAAAACGAAGAATCCCATAGTGTTGAGAGTAAACTGAATTTTAAAAAAGGGACTGGAAACAAATGTCAGCCTTAAGAACTAGAGTTTAGATGTTTCTGTAGCAAAAATTGTTAATGACACAGAAGTACTACATTTAAAGAATCTTTATAAATTAATACAGAAGCTGAAAATGCACTTCCTCTCTAAATTGAAAACTCACAAGTCCTGCTTATCAGAGTCATAGTCAGAATAAAGATACATTATGCTATAAATGAAAACCAAATCAGTATTTGAATATTAGAATTTCAAGTCCGAAATAGATTTTTCTTGGGGGTGGGATAGCTGGTGGGAATGAAGCATATATCAGAAATGCTAATAAATTAATATAAAGTTCAGGTTGAAATTGATGATTCTCATAGCATTCAGAGAGACGCAACCATGAGGTTATCTTATAGGAATATACAAATGCCTCCTCAAACCAGAGCAACCTTAGGTCTGTGGACAATGACAATCTCTGACAGAGATAAAATTACAGAAAAAAATATATAATTTGATAGACAGTAAAATTCTATACACAATATAATGCCATTAAAACAGTTCATTAAATAGATAAGCACCAGCCAGGCTCCGTGGCTCAGCCTGTAATCCCGTGCCTTTGGGAGGCTGAGGTGAGTGGATTGCCTGAGCCCCTGGGTTCGAGACTCATCTGGGCAACTTGGCGAGATCTCATCTCTACAATAAATCAAAAATTAGCTGGGTGTGGTAGCGTGCGCCTGTAGT
>NW_007253206.1:16261-28329 GCF_000164805.1 Carlito syrichta
CAAAAAAAAAAAAAAAAATAGGTAAGCACCAGTGGGACTAGAGACAATAGATCAATCTGAAAGGTACTTTACTATACTTTTATTTAAAATATTCAAATAAAGTAGAAAAGGTATCTATAAAGAAGTAAACAGATGTATAAAAATAGTATATAACTCTTAGAAATGAGAAAATATTATGAATGAAATAAAAAACTCATCATATAAAAGGAACTGTGAGAGTGTTCAACATCAAATTTCACTTAGAAGAGAGAATGGATGGAAATTGGAAGATAGAAGAGATAAATTCTCTCAAAGTGTAGCACAAGGAGATGGCAAATATAAATACATACAAAAATAAAGGACATGAAGGACACACTGAGAAATTTCAACATAATTATAATAGGAGATACAGAAGAAATCTTACAGTGGGCAGAAAAAAAGGCAATATTTGAAGAGATTTTTGTTGACAATGTTTTAGAAATAAGGAAAGATGTGTTCCTAATTTTGAAATAAAAATCATCACTGGCTGATCAATAGAATTTAAAAAAATAAAATCTACACCTAAAAACATAGTAGTAAAACTATAGGGCATTTAAATAAAAAGAAAATTGCCAAAGCTACCATAGTAAAAGGGCACATTACCTACACAGAAACAAGAATATTGACAGCAGATTTTCATCAGGAAGAATGGACAACAGAAGAGTTAAAAGAAAGAGATGAGAGAAGATGAGAATGAGACGTATGTCAGTTATTTTTGTGAATTTAGCCATGAACTAGAGATAAAATAATAGGCAAAACTATAATGTGATATTGATGTGGTAAACTGATATGGTGGTGAAAAAAATGTCAAGTTTCTTATTTTATTTGGGAAGAGAATAACGACACAATTAATATTAGATTATATATGTGTATATATATATGATTATGTGTGTGTATTATAACACATATTATCATTTAAAGAATGCATGTTAATTACAAAAAATAATAAAAATGCATACTAAGATGTTAAGTGTAACCAGGAAAATAATAGTGAAGAATTGGTAACATCCAACATATTCTACTTTGTACAATGAAGTATATTGTATCAACCCAAGAAAAAAACAAGAAAGAGGGAAAATGTAGAAGAAAACACGGCCAATCAAAAATAGAAAATGACTAATACAATTAGAAAAATATTAATAATTATAAATATATATGTTAAATTTACTATTATAGACTAGAAATGAAAGCAAACAAGGTTGGGCTCAGTGGTTCACTTAATATCAGCATTTTGGGAGGTTGAGGCAGGAAAATTGCTTGAGGCCAGGAGTTGGAAATCAGCCTGGACAATATAGTGAGACACCTTCTCTATAAACAAACAAACAAACACATTAGATGGGCATGGTGGCATAGACCTGTACTCTTAGATACTCGGGAGTCTGAGGCAGAAGGATTGCTTGAACCCAGAAGTTCAAGGTTACAGTGAGCTGTTATTACAGAACTGCTCTCTAGTATGGGAACAGAATAAGATCCTGCCTAAACAAACAAACAAACATGATAAAAAGAAAAGAAAGCAAACCTGTTTTTTATGAGAGAGAGAGAGAGACACACACACATATATATTATACTATATGTTCGAAAATAATAATATAATGCTTGAGTAAAGTGTCAAAATTACATAAAATTGAATTTCAAGTGATATTACTGAAAAGGACAAAAAGGGGCATTTGTCACTTAGAAAATACCTGAAAGTGGATATAACAGCCATAGTCTAATATGTACCTAAATATATAACCTCAAATCTACAAAAAAACCACTAAAAAATATGAGCAAATTACAACAAATTCATGGTTATTTTGAGAAAATTTAAACAGAAATAGCAGTGCAATAATACATAAAGTACATAAGGAGAGAAAATCTGAAAATATGATTTGCAATTTTAATTTAATATAATCTAATTCCATGGGTGTGCATTTTTTAAACATGCAAGCACATTTACCTAAAAGAGAGTACATGCCATAAGCTTTCAAGAGCCAATTTTATACATTCCTTGTTTTCTAACCACAATGCAATACACAGGCATAGCCAATAAAAATGTCTCTTTAAAATTTCATCATAAAAAATAATTTGTCATATATTTGAAAATCAGATAAGCGGCTTTATTATAAGGAACTAATGAGTTCAAGAGGAAATAATGGAAATTACAAAATATTTAAAACATAAAAACCCCAGTAAGAATGACCATTATTAATAAAACAAACAACAGATGCTGGCGAGGATGCAGAGAAAAGGGAGCATTTCTACACTGCTGGTGGGAATGCAAACTAGTTCAACCACTATGGAAAACAGTGTGACGATTTCTAAAAGAACTAGAAATTGACCTTCCATAAGACCCAACAATCTCCCTGTTGGGAATATAACTGGAAGAAATAAAAACATTCTACAAAATGTTACCTGCACGTGCATGTTTATTGCAGCACTATTCACGATAGTGAAAACTTGGAAACAACTGTGCTGCCCATTGAAACTGAACTGGATAAAAAAAAAGGTGGTACATATACATGATGGAATATTACACAGCCATAAACAAGGACAGACATATTGACTTCGCAGCAACTTGGGTGGATTTAGTGTTTATAATACTCAGTGATCTATCACAGAAACTAAGAACAGAGTACCACATGTGCTCACTCACAAGTGGACCCTGAAAATTTGCCATAATACTATAAGAAAGGGGTTGGCAGTAGTGGGATACTGCTGGAGTAGGGGTGGGGACACAGCATCACTAAGGGTACCTGATCTCAAACCAGGCAAAGTGGGGACCAAAGGGAGGTCCAAACTACCTGTACAATTGATGTCCCCTTGTGTACCTAATCTTGAATTATATCACATCTTTAAATAAAAATTTTAAAAATAAAGAAATAAAACTTAAATCACCATAATATCAAAATTATGGAATAACACATAGCCAATATTAAGAGGAAAATCTATTGACTTAAACGTATTAAATAAAAAAGATGAATATTTACAGATAAATCAATTGTTGCTACATCAAGTTTATGAAGGTGCTGTGTCAAGCTCTGTAAACATCAAGTTCTTTTTGTTGTATCATCAGCTGTTTGATCATTTGATTAGTTAACATCTGTGCAACAATATTCTAGACTCTGAAAATCTCAAAACACTAAAAATACTGTGAACACGATGTAGTTCACTTTTAAGGCAGGTGTCAAGAGGGCCCAAGTCAAATAAAAAAGAGAGAAGTCATTCCTAGCATATGAGCTCATAGAACCAGATAAAAGGCAGTGGTCATTAAGTTATTTAGTTGTATGATTACCATGTTTCTCAGAACTTTTAATAATACAAAAATCCTAGAGACGTCTGTGGGAATGTTAAGTTTAACATTTTATTTTTCCTTATGGCCCCACATGTTTCCCTTCCAGATGATGGTATATGTAATGAGACTATTTTGACTCAAAAAATAGTTACACATTTGCAGGAATTTGCAAAGAAATGTACAGGGAGATCCTATGGCCGCTTTCACCCAACCTCTCTCAATATTATCTTGTATAACTATCACAAAACATCAAAATCATGAAATCAACACTGGTTATTCACCATACTTATTCATTTTTCACCAGTTACACGTACACTCATTTGTGTGTGTGTATGTGTATGTGTGCACATGTAGCCATCACTTTCTTTCTGTCCCTAACCCTTGACAACTGCTAATTTATTCTCTGTATCTGTAATTAAGTTATTTTGTGAATGTCATGTGGATAGCATCCAGCATTATGTATCCCTTTGAAAATGACTTGTTTTTCCTACTTACCCTAATTTCCTCGAGGCTTATCCAAGTTGTTGTATATATTAATAATGTGTTTCTTTTCATTTCTGAGTAGTATTCCATGGTATAAATGTACTATTGTTTGTGTAGGAATCGCATGTTTTTTTGGTTACTTTTTTTTTTTTTTGAGTAGGAGTCTTACTCTGTCACCCAGGCTGAAAGGCAGTGGCACACTCCCAGCCACTGCAGCCTCGACCTGCTGGGCTCAGGCGATCCTTCCGCCTCAGCCTTCCAAGAAGCTGGAACTACAGGCACACGCCACCACATCCTGCTAATTTTTTGACTTATTGTAGAGATGAGGTCTCACTAAGTTGCCCAGGCTGGTCTTGAATCCATGGGTTCAGGCAATCCTCTCACCTTGGCCTCCCAAAGCACTAGGATTATAAGTATGAGCCACTGCGCCCGGTCTTAAACTCATGTATTTTTAAATTAGCATCTTCTTCAACAGAACTTTCACTTCAAGGGCAATGCTTTGAGTCTAAAGCCATTAAGCATACAAAAGTATTGTGAAATAAGGGAGAGTTATTTGCCTACAATTTTTATGTGTGTTACTGTAGACTAGATTTATTTATAAATTTTACAGATTCTTTCATTTTCCACTTGATATTATAGAACTGTGTGTTACTTTGAGAGTCTTGTTCCAAAATGTTAAATTGTATTCTATTTGAATATAGCAATAAATCAGATGGATGGTTCACTTCCAAGTTGATCAGCTAAATCTACTTTTTAATTTTTAAAATTATTTTTATTTTTTTAGAGATGGGGTCTTTCTATGTTGCACAGGCAGGTCTCAAACTCCTGGCCACAAGTGGTCTTCCTGTCTCGACCTCTCAAAGTGCTGGGATTATATGCATGAAACACTGCACCCAGACTAAGCCCACTTGTTTTAATGACCAATCTAATTTGGTAGTATAAGTGATGGCTCAAGGTCAACTTATCAGATGTTGATTTTGTCAAGAAAGTAAATACAGTTAGGGACACAACTAAAGTTATTCACTTTTTTTTGATAACAGGACCATAAAACGGGCCATTTAATTTGATTCATTTTATTAGATATAGTTTAGGGCCGGCACCAGCAAGCTTATACTGTAAGAGCTAGATAGAAAATATTTCCATCTTTTTAGGTCATATAACTTCTGTCACAGCTACTAAACTCTGTCATTGTGGCCGGAAAACAGCCATAGACAATATGCAAACAAATGTCCATAGTCAGATTTGGCCCATAGGCCGTAATTTGCTGACCCTTATATCAGACAATTACAATAAGCACTGTTAACAGTAATAGGGAGTAAAAAGTCATCCCATGTGGTGCCCATACACTTGGATCTCCGAGCTAATGCAATAAATACAAAAATGTTTCTGGAGTAGCTAAGTGTTGACTTTGACACTGGAGATATTGTGTAAAATCTCATATCTTGACACCACACTTGGAGCTTATTTGCGTATTTGCCTTTCATAATCTTATAATGTAATTGAGATGAGAAGATACAACTCAGTTAAAGAACACTAAAAAGTCAAATGACAATGTGGATTACACATTTCCTAAATATTCAAGGCAGGGAGAAGTCAGCCACAGTGAATGGATCAAGGAGAGTTGAAAGGAGAAACATAGTTTTGAGCTGGGGCATGAAGCATTTAGACTGGCAGGAACTAGATAGCAGGCATTCTAGAGGTATTCTAGAACTGAGAATATCTCTTGATACAGTGCCCTGCACAAAGTAAGTGTACAAAATTGTATGTATTTGTTGCTACTATTATCAGAAATAAAATGATTATAGAAGGCTACAATCCATTGCAACTAGAGTTGGGTGTATCATAGAGTTGATGCTACTCCTATAGAATATAAAAACATGAATATCATTCTCCATACTGGTTCCTCAAAAGTCTGGTGCTTATGGAAGGCCATGGTTCACACAGGACACTAAGTTTCTATAATGTATAATAGCCCATTTTACAGTAAGATCCTGAGAAGAAATCAGAGTAATTTTCTGTGACTTAGCACTTAAACTTCATTATTAGTGATTTCTTTTTTTTTTTTTTGAGTTGGAGTCTCATTCCATTGCCCAGACTGGAGTGCAGTGACACGTTCCCAGCCACTGCAGCCTCTACCTGCTGGGCTCTGGCGATCCTTCCGCTTCAGCCTTCCAAGTAGCTGGAACTACAGGTGCGCACTACCACACCTGGCTAATTTTTGATTTATTGTAGAGATGAGGTCTCTCCAAGTTGCCCAGGCGGGTCTCGAACCCTCAGACTCAGGCAATCCATTCACCTCGGCCTCCCAAAGGGGGATTGCAGGCTGAGCCACCGAGCTCAGCTAGAGATTTCTTGAATTTATCTTCAGGGTACCCTCCAAATGTCTGACCACAAAAATCACATTCTTTCAATTAACCTACTTATATTTTATGTTTTATAGTATCACCAATTCATAATCGCTATATGTATTTATTTTTTTCTGACTCTGCTTAGTTTCTTCAGCAGAAAAAGCAATTTACTACCCAACAGAAGCAGTATGAATTAGAGACACAGGGAAATAACGATGGACCAGATGGACTTTATTTTCCGTTTGGTTTCCTGGTACTTTGTTAGGGCTTGAAGAAAATGGGTCCTTCTCTTGCACCAAGTATTCCAGAGTCAATATGTTAGTCCATATTCAGAACTATGTCCCTGTATCTGAGATGGGAGAACAGAAAGGCCGATGAAATTCTGTCATAACTGTGCAGCCCTTTAAGTTCCATCCTAGACATAAAAGTAGAAAGGCCCAGTATTTTGTTCACAGTTTTGTGTCTGTCTCAAAACATATTCTTTTTGATATACAGTCACCCCTTCATATTCATAGTTTCTGCATCCACAAACTCAACCAACTACATATCTGAAATATTAGGGGAAAAAACAATAAAAATAACAGTACAACAATAAAAAGAATACAAATAAAAAACCCATATGCTGTCAGAACCATTTACAAAGCATTTATATTGTATTAAGTATTATACATAATCTAGAGATAATTTAAAGTATAAAGAGGGATCTGTGTAGTTTATATGTAAAATACGATGCCATTTTTATAAGGGACTTGAGCATCTGTGGATTTTGGTGTCTGTGGGGATCCTAAAATCAAACCCCCATGGATATTGAGGGACAACTGTAAATCCATATTACCTCCTCCATCTGTTTCTTCTCTTTTATACCTCCATCACTGCCACCACTACCATCGCCAATGTCATCATCATCTTCAGTCACTGATTCCTGCAGTGTGTTAAGAACCTAGGAAGGAAAGGCGCTGTGAAACTCTGTCTTTTTCTCCCTTTAAGAACTCTGTGCCATTCCTTGGCTCAGAACATTATTTTCTTTATACTATAAGTTTGATCTTCCCCAAAGACTTTCTTTACTTCCATCTCCCTTCCTGTCCACATTAGGTACACCTCCTGTGTGCTCTCATAGTACAAGGAGATGATCCCCATCAAAATACTTATTATTCTCTATTGTTTGTTTATTTGTCTTCCTGAGTAAACGGCAATCTCTTTGAAAACAGAAATGGCAATTTATGCCTCATTCTATCGCCAGCACAATGCTTCAGACTAAAAGCTACTCAATAAAGACTGATTGAGTAAATGAATACCTTTGCATGGAGATATTTCTTCAAATTGTGGCTTCATAAGGAAAGATGAAAAATGAATATTTAGCAGGACACATACAGAGAAAAAGGGGAGTTATGCCTTATGAACAAACAGAAATTACTATATATGGGTAAAAATAACAGAGTAGTGATTAAGAACTTTGACTCTGAAATCACTTAGACTAGGGTCAAATTATAGCTGAAAATTACCTGAAATGTGTAGTCCTTTTAGAAGTTACTCTAATCTTGAAGTCTTTATTTCATAGTTTCTATACTCAGAATAACAATGAAATCAAACCCATGCATTTTTGTGAGGATTAAATTTTTAAAAATGCTTTTAAAGTGCTAAGTAAATTACATGATAGGAAATATATATATCATATAATATACAGCTTCAATGAGTAAATTAAAACTTGCTCTAAGTCACATAGCCACTATGTCATTTCCATAATTGTATTCATATTTGACTGCAAACTCTAATTCCTTATATTACTTCTTCAGCTTACAACTCAAAAGGGACCATTTAAGACTACTTTAGTAGTTATAACTGATTGTTTAATCTTTTTTAAAATATCTAGGCCACGAGACCAAGAAACTCCAAATGTGCACTAGAGATTTCTAGAGCACACAGTCAGAGCTAGACCTCTAAGTGGCAGCAAGACAACAGCATCCCTTTCCAACGATGAGGAAACAAAGCGCATATATCTTATCTTCAAGTTTCCACCAGTTTCAAAGAGCAAAGCTACGTGGTGTGCATCTTGGCAGTTGACCGGCCTAAAGAAGGGTGAATAGAAATGAACCAAAATGCAATGTTATCATGGCGGTTGGTTTATTCAGTTCTAGGAGGGACATGGTGATGGGTGCTAGAGAACAGTAGACACTGTTCATTCCCTGTACATAAAAAACTGGGAGGCTTGAGCCTCCAAACCCTTGTGTGCTCTCTCAGCTTGCAGTCAAAACTGGTGCTGAATGACAATTCCATTTTGTTCTGGACCTGAATGAAAGACCTGAGCCAAGATTTCAGGCTTCCTCATGCAGCAAACTGGAGTGCTTCCCTATGCTTTTGAAAAGAGAACTAAAGTATGAAACAGACATGTCCCAAATGCATTTATCCTCTCTCAAGATTATTTAAAATATAGAATTACTACCACTGGAGGTCAGGAGGCAAATAATTTAGAGAATGAAATGACTCCCGAATTTGTACAAATGGAGCAGGAAGAAATCAGCATGCTTTCCTGAGAAGCAGACTGTTTTCAGGGAAAGAGAATGGCAATGTTCCATTTTGCATTGCACAGGGATCAACAGTCACACATGAGCCTTGTTTAATGCATATGGAACAATGCCATGTTCATGTGTGCTTCAGAGGTGAGTGCTCAGCTCAGGGAGGCTGGATGAGTTCTGAGCAGCATTCATGAAATAAGACCTTAAGGGACTGTGGAGTACATGGAGAAAGAAATTCATAAGCACAGGAGAGCTTGGGAAAAAGTAGAGATGGAAGCAAATATATGATTTGTATCTGGGATTGACTAAAAGCTGGAGAAACTCACTGAGAGCCTAGAAATTCTGTTTACTGTGCATGGAGACTTGGCTCCTACCTCTGTTTCCTGAGATTACACCTACTTCCTATAAGAATCACATCTTTTATTTGGAAATCACAACTCCCCCATCCCCACTTAGTGTTTTGGGATTGGCTTTGTATTATTTGACCCTCATTGTCTTTTTCGTCAGTCAATAGAATATCATAAGAAATCTGGAATATTGAACTTGAGAGCTCCATTTTGAGTCCTGACTGCTCCTTGTATGCTGATTTCTCTGAACGTCACTTTCTTCATCTGTAAAATTAAAATACATACAAGAATAATTCACCAGAATGTGTGTCTCCTAGATTCAACTCTGTCATCTAAGTCTCAAAGGAGCTTAAGTAGGTTAATTTTCTCTATATTTAAGTTTCCTCATCTATAATTTGGAAGTGATAATATTGCCAGGCTTATCTCCAAAATGTGTTAAAATGACTAGATGAGATGATGCGATTAAAAGTGCACTGAAACCCATAATATGTCATACAAATTTAGCATCCATCAGCACATTGAAGATTCACCCTGGTTTTGTGCCTCTGTATCTTCAATTGTTTAATTCCTTCTTTGAAAGGTTGTCTATCTCTATTTTCTATTCCCTTTTTAGTCACATATCAAATCTTAGCTTAATAACCACCTCTTCCCTGAAGGCTTCTGAGCATCTCAGATTATATCTCCTGGTTGGATTCTTAAGCGAGACCATACTATTTATTACTATGCTTTACCCATTACCTTCAGATTTTTTGAATTGTGCTTTGCTTATTCTATTTCTTAAGAAAACTTGCCTTTCTCTTCTTAGACTCATCTGAGCATGGAGTTCACTGGCTCCATGATAGTAACCATGCGATCTGGGTAGTACCTAAGGGAATGCCCTAAGCAGGAAAGGAGGTTCTCTTTGAAGTCTGAGAGGAGAACTGCGGTCATTATGATATGGTCTTTTTGCTGGTTAGATGCATTCATACTTCCTGGCAACTCCTCTGCTGAGCTAGATGAGTTCATACTGGCTTGAGATGGAGTCTCTAGAGATTCACAATATTGTAAAATACCAACTCTCTTGTGCTTTTTTTATTCTGTCCTTTCTGCTGATACCTCGATGTTGGTGAAAGTCCACCTCAGTTTGCCAACTTTTCTGATATTCTTGTGTTTTTTTTCTAGCAACAGATCACATGCTCATACTTGCATGTTACCAATAAGAACTGTACCTAGACCAGATGGTGGTTGAGAGGAAATGGTGATTTTGATTTGCAAAGTTGTATTGTGAAGAAAAAATAAAACTGGACTTGCATAACTACTTTCCTTTGAGATGCCTGGTTTAGGGATACCTTTGTGTTGCCCTGTGATCAGATTCCCGACTTTTGATCCTTTGTCAAGTTACTGTCTAAAGAACTCATGACAAGTTAGTTGGAGACTTTGTAGCAGTGGTGATGTTTGAGTGTTCAGGAAGTCCAACTTATTGATTAGCTGATTCAAAACATTACCCTGACCACAGCTGCCACAAACTTATCCCATTTGCATGAGATTATTTTCTGTTAAATACATAATTGTTATTTTTTTTCAAGACCAACACATTGGTCTACACCAGGAGTTATGCCCCAGATTCATAAGCTGGCAGAGGAGGCTGGCATTCTCAGGGACTCTGTTAGAGTAAAATTAACACGTTATTATTCAAACTACTCCTTGACAGCTGCACCTACATGGTGCACTTAAGGTAGAATGGCCAAAAGGCCCAGCTTCTCCAGGATGGCTCTCCTGGAATAATTCTTTTTTTTTTAGCTGGAGTCTAACTGTTCCCCAGGCTGAATTGTGGTAGCACAATCACGGCTTGACCTCCTGGGCTCAGGCGATCTGCCACCTCAGCCTCCAGAGTCGCACCACCAAATCTGGCTAATTTTTATTTCATTTTTTTGTAAAGATGAGGTCTTGCTATGTTGCTAGAGTGGTCTATAACTTTTGGACTCAAGCAACCCTCTCACCTTGGCCTGCCAAAATGCTGAGGTTATAAGCTTGAGCCACTGTGCCCAACCTTGGAGTAGTTCTTAACAGTGTCTGTTTTCACTGTCAGAAATGTCCTGGCTCAGGAAATAAATTATGTGGTGATCTCTACTCTAGGTGCCCATCTGGAGAGCAAAGACTAAGAAGAAAACTATCCTTGCCCAGGCAGCAGTTTCTCTGTGAGGTTTCTTCAGGTATGTCCATATATCTCCAGCCTATACCCAAAACTGGACTTTGCTCATTTCCTTCAGGGAGTGATGCACTTTGATAGTGATGGTTAAAATAAACTCCACTTGTTCAGAACACATGAGAAGCCTTAGAAATGTGTACAACTTATTTTCAAATGATTTGTAAATTCGGAGTGAGAAAGAGCAAGGGAGTGCTTGCAAATGTGGTGAGATGTTGAGTGGGGTTAGGTGATTAACATATAAGTATTCATTATATTGGCCTTTCAACTTTTCTTCAAAATTGAAATTCTTGAAATAAAAGCAGTGGCATCAGTTTTTTCTTTTCTTTTCTTTTCTTTTTCTTTTTTTTTTTTTGAGTCGGAGTCTTACTCCGTCACCCAGTCTGGAGTGCAGTGGCATGCTCATGGCCACTGCAGCCTTGACCTGCTGAGCAGGTGATTCTTCCACCTTGGTCTTCGAAGTAGCTGGAACTATGCCCAGCTAATTTTTTTTTTTTTTAATTTATTGTAGAGATGAGGTCTCACCATGTTGCTCAGGTTGGTCTTGAACCCCTGAGTTCAGGCAATGCTCTTGCCTCTGCCTCCCAAAACGCTGGGATACAGGTAAGAGCCACTACACCCAGCTGAGTCAGTTTTCTTGAGACTATAATAACCGACCTAGTTCAATGGGCAGCAGGGTTTTCTTTTCTTTCCTTTCTTCTTCTTCTTCTTTTTTTTTTTTTGGTTGGCGTCTTACTCTGTTGCCTAGGCTGGAGTGCAGGACACACTCATGGCCATAGCAGCCTCGACCTGCTGGGCTCAGGTGATCCTTCCACATCAGCCTTCCAAATAGCTAGAACTAGCTGGGCTCAGTGGCTCAGCCTGTAATTCCGCGCTTTGGGAGGCTGAGGTGAGTGGATT